>NW_024722158.1:8029206-8056706 GCF_018991925.1 Homarus americanus
TCGTGTACTTCGTTCGGTGCATGTTATTTGCTATTCGGGCTTAACCACTCCGCCACCCTGTCGTTCAAGGACAGGGTGGCTCATATAAACCACAACTACCATCTAACAGTTCCTTCAGGTGTGAATGGTCTGACGTCACGTGTGGCGGGTGGAATTGTGCTGGATGTCAGTATCAATGACCTTGGTTCGACCCCTGGATGGTAATACCTGGGGGTGTGTGTGTGTGTGTGTGTGCGTGTGTGTGTGTGTGTGTATGTGTGTGAGTGTGTGTGTGTGTGTGTGTGTGTGTGTGTGTGTGTGTGTGTGTGTGTTTCGATTGATGATGATATTTGAAACAGTTAATTTAGTTTGACATTATCAGTAATAGGTTGGGTTAGATTAGATTGGGTTAGGATAGGTTGGGATTTGGCTAGGTTGGGTTTGGTTGGGTTGGTTTGGTTGGGTTAGGTTAGGTTGGGTTGGTGTTAGGTTAAGTGTAACAGAACATAACTCATTAAATATAAATAAAAACATAGACTAATTAATTTCAACAGATAATCAGGACAGGAAGTTCAGTATCAAATATCTTAACAAACTGCAAGTGAACGGAAGTGGATATTATACTAACAGACAGATAGACAAACGAGGATAAAGCTACACTGTATGCCCTCCACCTCACCATTATTCTGTAACGGGGCATAAAATATATAATTAATCTATATTTGTGGGGTTCTCTCTCTCTCTCTCTCTCTCTCTCTCTCTCTCTCTCTCTCTCTCTCTCTCTCTCTCTTTTTCTGTCTCTCTCTCCCCCTTCTTCCTCCCTATCTCCAATCCTCTCCTCCCATTCCCTACACCTTCTCCTCCCTCCTCCCATTCTCCCCCTTCCTCTTTCCACCTCTCTCTTCCATCTCTCCCTCCTCCCCCACCTGTCCCCCTTCCTCCCCTACCCTCACCTCCCCTCCCACCATCCCCCTCTCCTCCCCCTTCCCTCCCTCCCCCACCCACCATCCCCCTCTCACTCCCCCCTCCCTCACCTCCCCTCCCATCCCCTCTCACTCCCCCCTACCCTCACCTCCCCCTCCCCACCATCCCCCTCTCCTCCCCCACCTCACCTCCCTCCCACCATCCCCCCTCTCCTCCCCTACCCCTCACCTCCCCCTCCCCTCTCCCCCCCTCTCACTCCCCCTACCCTCACCTCCCCCCTCCCACCATCCCCTCTCACTCCCCCACCCTCCCCTCCCCCTCCCACCACCCCCCCTCTCCTCCCCCCTACCCCTCCCTCCCCCCCTCCCACCATCCCCCTCTCACTCCCCCTCTCACCCTCACCTCCCCCCCCACCATCCCCCCTCTCCCTCCCTCCCCCTACCCTCACCTCCCCCACCATCCCCCTCTCTCCCCCTACCCTCACCTCCCCACCACCATCCCCCCTCTCCTCCCCTACCCTCCCTCCCCCACCACCATTCCCCTCTCTCCCCTCTCCCCTACCCTCACCTCCCCTCCCACCATCCCCCCCTCACTCCCCCCCTACTCCTCACCCTCCCCCCCACCATCCCCTCTCTCCTCCTCCCCTCCTCCCCTCCCACCATCCCCCCCTCTCACTCCCCTACCCTCACCTCCCCACCCTGTCCCCTCTCCCCTACCCTCCCCATCAGATCTCATCTGTCTGTCCTATCGATCTGTCTGCTAACCTTTGCCAGGAAAATAAGGTGGAACAGGTATACAATATATTCCTTATTGAAGGCCAAAGACAGTGTTATGCCACCTGTTTCTCTGTTGCCAGACTTGTTTGGTATTGGGGGCGTGGTGTTAGTATTGTTGAGGGGCGTGGAAATCAGTGTTAGTGGTGTGGGGGCGTGTTGATGATTGTTAGTGGTGGTAGGGCGTGTAGTGGTGTTGGGCGTGATTGACCAGGGGCCAGGAAACGTGGTGAGCAGGACGTGTTAGTGGTGGTGGTGGTGGTGTTAGTGGTGGTAGTGGTGGTGAGGCCAGGCGTAGTGGTAATTGGTGATGATCAGGAGGTGTGAGTAGTGAAGTGTGGTGGTACTGGTGAGCCAGTGGTGGTGACAGTGATGGTACTGGTTGTCACAGGTTAGTAGGGTGATGTGGTAGTGTGATAGAGTAGGGTGAGAGTGAGTCGTCTCTGTAAGGTGTCTTGTGGTGTACACAGTAGGGAGGTAAGTATCCTATGACATTTGCCTCCTGCTGCACGCACACACACACACACACACACACAGGTCGAGATGCACAGACACTATAGACATGGGCACAGACATTACCTCTATGGCTGTGTTGAGGAGTGTGTGTGGTACAGGTGTGAGTGACTAATTATACCTCAACCACGCCTGTGGGGTAGTGCCACCTGCCTCCACCTCTGGCTGTAGGACTCTCTCTCTCTCTCTCTCTCCCTCTCTCTCTCTCTCTCTCTCTCTCTCTCTCAGGTGTGGTTGCACTAGATATATGTTTCCCTCCAGGTTAGCACAAGGTCATGACTCCCATCTTCAGTGTAAATGTGGTGACCCGAAACACTCTCCTCCTCCTCCTCCTCCTCCTTCTTCTTCTTCTTCTTCTCTTTCTACCCTCCTTTTGCTCCTCCTCTTCCTTCTCCTCTATTTTTTTATTTTTATTGGTTTTATTCTTTTGGTCTTCTTCTTCTTCTTCTTCTTCTTCTTCTTCTTCTTCTTCTTCTTCTTCTTCTTCTTCTTCTTCTTCTTCTTCTTCTTCTTCTTCTTCTATTTCCTTCTTCTTCTTCTTCTTCTTCTTCTTTAACTTCTTCTTCTTCCTTTCTTCTTCTTCTTCTTCTTCTTCTTCTTCTTCTTTTCTTCTTCTTCTTCTTCTTCTTTATTTCTTCTTTTTCTTCTTCTTCTTCTTCTTCTTCTTCTTCTTCTTCTTCTTCTTCTTTTATTTTCTTCTTCTTCTTCTTCTTCTTCTTCTTCTTCAACTTCTTCTTCTTCTTCTTCTTCTTCTTTCTTCTTCTTCATTCCTTCTTCTTCTTCTTTCTGCTTCTTCTTCATCTTCTTCTTCTTATTCATCTTCTTCTTCTTCTTCTTCTTCTTCTTCTTCTTCTTCTTCTTCTTCTTCTTCTTCTTTTATTCTTCTTCTTCTTCTTCTTCTTCTTCATCTTCTTCTTCTTCTTCTTCTTCTTCTTCTTCTTCTTCTTCTTCTTCTTCTTCTTCTTCAACTATTTCTTCTTCTTCTTCTTCTTCTTCTTCTTTATTATTATTTCTTCTTCTTCTTCTTCTTCATCTTTTCTTCAACTATTTCTTCTTCTTCTTAGCTTCTTTATTATTTATTCTTCTTCATCTTCTTCTTCTTCTTCATCTTCTTCTTCTTCTTCTTCTTCTTCTTCTTCTTCATCTTCTTCTTTAACTGCTTTAGCTTCTTCTTTCTTCTTCTTCTTCTTCTTCTTCTTCTTCTTCTTCTTCTTCTTCTTCTTCTTCTTCTTCTTCTAGCCTTCTTCTTCTTCTTCTTCTTCTTCTTCTTCTTCTTCTTCTTCTTCTTCTTCTTCTTCTTCTTCTTCTTCTTCTTCTTCTTTCTTCTTCTTCTTCTTTTTCAACTATTTCTTCTTCTTCATCTTCTTCTTCTTCTTCTTCTTCTTCTTCTTCTTCTTCTTCTTCTTCTCTTCTTTATTCTTCTTCTTCTTCTTCTTCTTCTTCTTCTTCTTCTTCTTCTTCTTCTTCTTCTTCTTCTTCTTCTTCTTCTTTCTTCTTCTTCTTCTTCTTCTACCTTATGTTTATCTCTGTTAAAATCACGTCACCAATAAATATTTAAGTCAAGTATAACAAAAAGCTACTTTAAACCTGTACTAATATTTCAACTCATACTAACAGCGTACAATGTATTCCCATCACTCAATGTTTGTTTATAAATATTAATGCAACAATTATTAACAGTTATGGTATATCGATTCAAATTAACCTTTATGTGTGTATGATAAACATGAGTGAATCTCTCTCTCTCTCTCTTACTGTCTTCTCCCTGCCATCTTGTATCCTCTCTCTCTCTCTCTCTCTCTCTCTCTTTCTCGTTACTGTCTTCTCCCTGCCATCTTGTATCCTCTCTCTCTCTCTCTCTCTCTCTCTCTCTCTCTCTCTCTTCTCTCTCTCTCTCTCTCTCTCTCTCTCTCTCTCTCTCTCTCACCACCACAGGATATAACAGGTTCCTCGTGAAATTGTAAATAGACGATAAATTCTCTTCACTTGTTGCTGTCTCTTTGTCCCTTTTTTACTGTTTCTTTTTTTTTGTTCTCTTCTTCTCTCGTTACTGTCTTCTCCCTGTCATCTTATATCCTCTTCCGTCCTGTCCTCTCTCTCTCTCTCTATCTGTCCTTTTTATCCCTTATCCTTCCTCATTTTCCATTACTTTTCCTTCTTTTTACTCTCGTCCATTTTACTCATCCTTCCCTCCCTCCCTCCATGTTCTTCATTCACTCCTTCTCTCCTTACTCTAACCCCCCTCCCCTCCTCTTCCCATCTTCCCTACCCTGTCCCTCCTTCTACACTTCCCTTCCCCTACCCTTCACAACATCTCCTCCTCCTTCCTTTTCCCCATTCGTACATTTCCTTCTCTCCCTTCCACTTCTCCCCTCCCCTCACTCATGAAAGGGGAAGGGAGAGGGGAGTCATTACCCTCTTTTAGCCTAGATTTAGTGTCAGTATTTGGGGGAAGGAAGATGGGTTTAACCCCACCAGCGCGAGGTCACGGGTCAACCGCGGGCCAAACACATCGCGCGTAGAGTCAACCAGTGGACCAATCACCCTCACGCTCAGGTCGCCTCGGTCAGCCATTCAGCGTGGAGCGTCGGTCACCTCTGGGACCAATCACGACCTAGCAGTGGTAGCTCAGGGGCCAATCATGACCTAGGCTAGGTAGTCCGCAAGCCAATCACGATTTAGCACAGGTAGCCCATGGACTAATCAAACCACTGCACTGGCTTCCCATGGGTATCAAAACAACCCACTACTCACCCACAGGCCGATGAAAACAACCCATTGATCTCCCATGACCCAATAAAAACACCAAACTAGACTTACATGGAGCAATCGGGACGTGGTGCAAATATCCTGCGGATAATCAGGGGCTGGGCTTGGCGTAGTGCAGGGCGGTAGTGTGGCGTGGTGCAGGTCACGTGACACTACACCACATAATGACCCGCCCCCGGTCATTACTGCTTCCTCCTCCTCCGTTTTTGTTGTGTGTGTGTGTGTGTTGTGTGTGTGTGTGTGTGTGTGTGTGTACAGGGTCATTAAGTCTCTGGCCAGTAGCTTCACGGTATCGACTGGCTAATCCTAGTTGGTGGTAAGGGGGGTGAAGTGGGGGTGATGGGGTGGGGAAGGGAGATAGAGGTGGTGGTTGGGGGGGGGAATGGTGAGGATAGGAAAGGTGGAGGTGGAGGAGGGGAGAGTGCATTGGGGGTGCGCCTACCTGAGTGAGGTTTTAGGAATTACATGAAATTTACCTGAAATTTATCTGAGTGAACAGCACGGGATTATCTGTAGTTAACCTGTAATTAACTGGAGATTACCTAGAGAGGCTGTACCTGCAGTTAGCACCTTGTAATTTATTATAGTCTACTTGAAAATTACCTGCAGTCTCGGTAATTTACCTGCAGTCTACCTGTAGTTTACCTATAATCTATTTGCAATTTACCTGTAATTTACCTGTAGTCTACTTGTAATTTACCTGTAGTCTACCTGTGATTTACCTGTAGTCTACCTTTGATTTACCATTAGTTTACCTGTAGTTTACCTGTAGTCTACCTGCAGTTTACCTGTAGTCTACCTGTAGTCTACCTGCAGTATACCTGTAATTTACCTGTAGTCTATCTGTAGTTTACCTGTATTCTACCTGTAGTCTACCTGGAGTGGGCTTACCTGGGTGTGTCTCTACCTGTACGGGGAGTTGAAATATAGTAGTACATGTAATCATTCTCAATTATCTTATTAAATCTCTCTCTCTCTCTCTCTCTCTCTCTCTCTCTCTCTCTCTCTCTCTCTCTCTGCTCCCTCTCCAGGAAGTCCTTCGAGGATTGGTATTATTTGTTCTCTCTCTCTCTCTCTCTCTCTCTCTCTCCTCTCTCTCTCTCTCTCTCTCTCTCTCTCTCTCTCTCTCTCTCTCTCTCTCTCTCCTTTTTCTACAGTAATCATTTCCTTCGTCACTTTAACGACGGCCTCACCATCCAACATTTCCTCCTCATCTTTCTCCTTCTTCCTCCTCCTCCTCCTCCTCCTCTTCTTCCTTCCTCCTCCTCCTCCTCCCCCTCCTTCTCCTCCTCCTCCTCTTCCTCTTCCTCCTCCTCCTTCTCCTCCTCCTTTCTATTCCCATATGTTGACGAATGGAATAATCTAACTTTGCGAGAGGTAATTTAATAAAGAGTAGTGCGAGAAGAGACCTCGGGACAGATAGGAAGAGAAAAGAGACAGAGAAAGGAAGCGAGAGATGAGGTGACAGAGAAAGGAAGAGTAAGAAGATAGAAGAGAGTCGAATAGAGTGAGGAAAGGGAGAAGATGAGAGAGAAAAGAGATAGAGAGAGAGAGAGGAGAGGGGGAGGATGGTCTGGCTTACAGGAGCGTCATTACGTTTTTTGTGAGAGAGAAAACGTATAGTGACATTCTTCTTGGCTAGGTAACTGTGTCGTCTACCTCTCTACCTCGTGTCTACCTCTACCTCTTGTCTACCTCTACCTCGTGTCTACCTCTACCTCTTGTCTACCTCTACCTCGTGTTTACCTCTACCTCGTGCCAACCTCAAGGGAGAGAGAGAGAGAGAGAAAGAGAGAGAGAGAAATACCGTGTAGGAGAGGCCAAGTTATATATATATTATTTTTTATTCTTCAGTTGTGTGTCTCAGTGATGACTCCTTTCTTGGGAGACCCTGGCTGGCTGCCGGTCAACTCTCGTATTGTCTAACCTAACCTAACCTAACCTAACCTAACCTAACGTAACTTAACCTAACCTAACCTAACCTAACCTAACCTAACGTAACTTAACCTAACCTAACCTAACCTAACCTAACCTAACGTAACCTAACCTAACATAACTTGACCTGACCTAACATAACCTGACCTAAAGTAATCTAATCTAACCTAATCTAACCAAACCTGACCTGAGTTAATCTAACCTAACCTGATTTAACCTAACCTAATCTAATCTAACTCAAGTTTAAGGTGTTAATCCCAAGTAGAGGTGTCAAAGATAATCCCAGGTACAGGTGTAAACATTATACCAGTGAGAGGTTAATGAGCCAATTAGTATAATATTCACTTGTAATACAGGTGAGGCAGGTTAATTAGATATAATATAGAGTTAAGTTACAGCAACCTCATGACAAGTTAAATAGACAGGTTAATCCCGGATACATATGTAAGCATTATACCTGAGGCCTTATAATTAGACAGGTAATACGGTGTTAACTTGGAATACAGGTGAGGGTAGGTTAATGAGGCGGGTTAAGGGCGCAGGTTAATGAGGCAGTTTAATACAGGTGTGGGTGGTAGCGTCGACATGACAAGTGGGCGCTTCCTGTGATGTTGTGGCGGTGGAGTGATTCTTGTGTGTGTGTGTGTGTGTGTGTGTGTGTGTGTGTGTGTGTGTGTGTGTTGTTTTGCTCTCTCTCTCTCTCTCTCTCTCTCTCTCTCTCTCTCTCTCTCTCTCTCTCTCTCTCTCTCACCACAAGCCCAACCTCCTCCAGGCCCTTTTCCTCCCTCCTCCTCCTCCTCCTCCTCTAACCCCCCCCTCCGTTTTTACTCCTCTCCCTCCCATTTTCTCTCCCTCCCATTTTCTCTCCCTCCCATCTCCCAATTTACTGCGGTTAGCGAGTCTCTTCCTCTCTCACAGCCTTTCTTAGCAGTTGTTTGAGGCTGTCGGCATCTTAGAGGATTTGTTAGCGCTGCTCCTTGTTAGTCGGGAAACGCGTTAGTGGGAGTATATAGCCGTTGTTAGTGAAGTGTTAGTTAGTGTTGTTAGAAATGTGATAGCATTAGAGGGAGCGGTGTCAGATGTTTGTTAGCGTTAGTACTTGTTAGCGTGGACGTTGTTAGAAAGCGTGGTTAGTGTTGGAACGCATTAGGAAGCCTTTGAAACGTAGTATATTTATAGATTAATTTTAAGTTTAGACACTACGTAATCTTTAGGTATAATTTAAGGCAATATAACCTTTAACACTTCCTTAAAACTTACCAAGATAAATTTAATATTATCTTAAGGTATGAATCAATTGTAAGACTTTCTCTATATCATGTTGGTAGCGGAGACAGAGACAGACAGACAGATAGACAGAAAGGGCGGTCTCTTATCATGCCTTACACGTTATACTACCATGATACGATCCCTCACAAGACAAATTATTAGTACATCACGTTTCACAAGGTATAATGTCGGGATATCATGCCTCACAAGATGTACCACCAGTATATCACGCCACGATTTCCACCAACGGAGATATTCCAGTGGACAGACTGCAAAGTGGTGCGTTGCCTGTTGCCACGGGTAAAGTTTTCCACTGGATTTTAAAATTAATTTGATTCATAAACATGTGCACATTCATATTAGGGATAAAGTCCTCCTAGGTTTTACACACACATGCACACACACACACACACACACACACACACACACACACACACACACACACACACACACACACACACACACACTCACTTCCTAATCACAGTTGGAATTACAACTTTCTGCCTGCCTAACATTGTGAGATAGTTTGAGAAGTGGGCAGTCTCTCTCTCTCTCTCTCTCTCTCTCTCTCTCTCTCTCTCTCTCTCTCTCGTGTGTAGATAGATATCCCTCTAATCCCTACACTATCCCTGCTCTACCCTAGCTCTATCCCCCCTCTCTCCTAGCTCTATCCTTCCTGTATCTCTCTATTCTAGCACTAACCTAGCTACAGTTCTCGTTTATCCTAGCTCTATCTTAGCTCTACCCCCTTTACCCTATCTCTATCCTAGCTCCATCTCTCTTCTGCACTGGCTCTATCCTAGCTCTATCCCTCTTCTATCCCGGGCTCTGTCTCCAAGGGTCACCCACCACTCTCCCACACCCCGATCCACCTAGGAGTTATTGCAGCGTCCTTGATCAACTAACCTGTCCGTGTTTGTCCGTTGTCCTCAGGCTTGCATATTCATTTGGCTGCTCGGTCTTGTACGTGAGTTTGTTGTTAATTGACTCACTTACTCACTCACTCTCTCACTCACTCACTCACTCACTCACTCACTCACTCACTCACTCACTCATAGAAAATCAAATTAATACTAGAATATTTTAGTGTAGTAAGAAGGTGGGATATTGCCTTGGTTCTGTGAGTGTTATATCATTAGCATTAGTAATCAGTCTTCGTATATGCATTGTGCTGTGAGCTTACGACACATCACATCTTCATTGTGCTGTGAGCTTACGACACATCACATCTTCATTGTACTGTGAGCTTACGACACATCACATCTTCATTCGTGTCCAGTGGGGCAAACGTGATGTTGTTTACTTTAGACACGAGGTGAGGATAGATCAACAGACTGACAGACAGGTAAACATTGAGACAGGTAAGGGAACTGACAGGTAAATGCTGAGACGGCTAAGGGGGCAGGCACGTAAATAGTGAGATAGGTAAGGGGATAGACAGGTAGACATTGAGATAGGTGAGGGAACAGACAGGTAGACATTGAGATAAGTGAGGGAATAGACAGGTAGACATTGAGATAGGTGAGGGGACAGACAGGTAGACATTGAGATAGGTGAGGGAATAGACAGGTAGACATTGAGATAGGTGAGGGAACAGACAGGTAGACATTGAGATAGGTGAGGGAATAGACAGGTAGACATTGAGACAGGTGAGGGAACAGACAGGTAGACATTGAGATAAGTGAGGGGATAGACAGGTAGACATTGAGACAGGTGAGGGAACAGACAGGTAGACATTGAGACAGGTGAGGGAATAGACAGGTAGACATTGAGACAGGTGAGGGAACAGACAGGTAGACATTGAGACAGGTGAGGGAACAGGCAATAAGCAAACAGACAGACAGACGTGTAATCAAATATAAACAAACACAGCGGACATAAGCAGGGAGATAGGCATATAAGCAGATGTAATGAGACATACAGACGCATAAGCAGACATTAGCAGATAAACAGACGGATAAGTAGACATGTACACGTATTAACAGACATAAAAATAAGAAGTTATATGAACAGACAACAACATACAGAACTCGTCACAAACCTGTATCTGACTCATGGTGTTCCGGGTGACCAATCAGCTGTCAGCACCGATGACGTCACGGTGCTTGTCGACAGATGTAAACATTAATCAGCTGATCCAGGGACGGCTGATGGTGCTTTATTTACCTTCTCTAAACAACTTCAGAACCTTGTAAGTGATTCATATTTTTAATTTACTTTTGCTTAAGATATGGCTCTTGTGGGTTTGATAAAAGAGCTTAATTTTAATGTTCTCTTGAAAACTGAACTATCTGTCAGTCTGTCTGTCTGTCTGTCTGTCAGTCTGTCTGTCTGTCCTGAAGAATTGCAAGTAAATATAATCTTCTTCGATAGCATTAAAAATTTTGGTTCTGAGAGACAGTAACAATGTTTGATACGTTATGTTTGTTAGTCGATGGAGAGAGAGAGAGAGAGAGAGAGAGAGAGAGAGAGAGAGAGAGCAGTTAATCGCATATTGTACCCCTGAGCCATATAGGCAAACAAAGGTAGATTAGAGAAAAAAAGAGAGACAGAGAGACAAAGAGAAAAGTAGGGGGAGTGAGAGAGACAGAGAGAGAGACAAAGAAAAGTAGAGGAAGAGAAAGAGACACTCCCAGCTGACTGTGTCACTTCGTAAAAGAAATAGATATTTTTTTTAATTCTGTCGTAATATTATGCTGACTCTCTCTCCACCCATCATCTAACCATTATCTCCTCCTTCCCATTCCCTCCTCTCTCCTTCCTCTTCCTTCCCTCCCTCCTAGTTGTCACACCCTCACATTCCTCTCCCTCTCTCACGACACAGAGGCGCACTGATCACGTCTGCTGTGTCAAGTTAGTTCCTGGGGCCGCTGTTTATATGTTCACTATCTCCCCACTGGCATGAAACTGTCTCCCCACTGGCATAAAATTGTCCCCTACTTCACTATCTCCCGACTGGCATAAAATCGTCTCCCAACAGGTATAAAATAATCTCCCTAAACTACACGTATCGAGACTGTTCGATATCTCACCCCCACTTCTGACTGGCTAACTGGGGCGCCTCAGTCACGACCTGTTTCTCCCTCCAGTCACACAGCCTATCAGATACAGTCTCTCACACAGTCCTCACACACTCATACACTGACGGGAAAAACTAATTGATTCGAACAAGTGATTGGAACTTGTTCTGATTGGATTTTCCCAGACACACGCTTAGCTGGTCAGGGGGGGGGTGATTACGTGGTGATATTGTTACCTTGTTGTTAGAGGGTTATTGTTATATGTAGTCTACCTGTACTGTACCTGTAGTTTACTTGTCTTAACTTGTAGTCTACCTGTAGTTTACTTGTACTGTACTTGTAATTTACCTGTAGTACATCTATATTTACCTGTGTTCACCTGTAGTTTACTTGTACTGTAACTGTAGTTTACCTGTACTGTACCTGTAGTCTACCTATACTGTACCTGTAGTTAACCTGTAGTCTACCTGTACTGTACCTGTAGTTTACCTATGTTACCTGTACTGTACCTATAGTTAACCTGTAGTCTACCAGTACTGTACCTGTAGTTTACCTGTAGTCTACCTGTACTGTACCTGTAGTTTACCTGTACTGTACCTGTAGTTTACTTGTATTTACCTGTACCCTAATACTGTTCCCTAATCTTAATGGTTCAGTTAAGCCACATTACAACTGTTCCCCAATTCAATCCAATCACATAGCAGCAAATGATTGGTTTTTGCTCTGCCCTCATAAAGCATCGCACCTGCTCTGCAATTGGCCAGCGTGAGTAACAACATAATGCGTCACTTCCGCCCGTTACCTGTAAGATTTTTGTCCCATAAAGATGAATGAGTATTGTTTTGGTGTGTGACGTAATGACCCCCGGGTATGACGTCACTTCCGGCGATCACCGTGAGTGGTTGTATAAAGTCCTTCGTAAGACATGATTAGATATGTTATAGATAAGCTTTTAATTTATCTATCTATCTATTTGTGTTTGTAACTGTTATTGTTATTATTATTATTATTATTATTATTATTATTATTATTATTATTATTATTATTATTATTATTATTATTATATTTCAATTAATCTAGGAATGTTTTAACCGTCTCTCTCTCTCTCTCTCTCTCTCTCTCTCTCTCTCTCTCTCTCTCTCTCTCTCTCTCTCACCACTAATAACAACCTGTTCTTTTTCCAGGTATGTGATGCATAAGAGAGTTTGACCAACTTCGCTTCAGTGTTTGTGAGTACTTGGTGGCTATTGTATGAGTACTGTATTATACAACGAGAATACAATGCATACTGATCTCCTACCCCTTCTCTCCCTACCACCTTCCTCCCCTCTTTCTTCCCCTTCACCTTCCTCCTCCAATCTTCCCGTCTGGATGCATTCTCAGACTCGTAAGTTATTGGAGAGAATTATATTGTTGAGAATCTCTGAGAGTCTAGCTGCTGTGGAGGGAGAATGAAATGTGAGGAAGATTCAACTTAAGAATCTTTTGAGAATCTTTGTGTTGTGGTTAAGAGAATCATTTAAACGCGATAAATTTTTAACGTAAGAATCTCTGAATATCTTTGTGTTGTGGTTAATTGAATCAGATACGGGGAAAATTCAACATAAGAATCTTTGTGAGAATCCACCTTTGTGTAGCAGTGAGTCGATTAGATACGTCCTGACATCTCCAGTTACATAGAATAATACAAAAAAAAACATACGATCTTTTATTGAGAATCAGGGGATCTGTTGTTTACATTTGCTTACGATTTCCTGGATGAGAGTCAGGAAAATATGTGTCATGGTAAAGGATGTGTGACGAGGAAAACTGTTGTCTTAAGGGTCATTTTTTCCTGAAATTTATTGTTCAGTAGAAAACTATCTATATCTATCTATCTATTTATCTATCTATCTATCTGTCCGTATGTCTGTCTATCTATCTATCTATCTATATCTTGGAAAGGAACGGTGAAGGATATTAATGTAAGACAAGTGAATAAAACACACACACACACACACACACACACACACACACACACACACACACACACACACCTGAATTACACTCCGACCTAAATCACACCATTGATTCACCTGTGATTGATGAAAGACTTGAGCGATTGATTGACATGGTTGATGAAGGTTCGGGTGGATGAAGAGCAGCAGTTGAGAGTTGAGTGATAGAGATGGATCAGGTGTGGGGGAGGAGATGAAGACGTGTGTGTGTGTGTGTGTGTGTGTGTGTGTGTGTGTGTGTGTAAGAGGGTCGAACGAAGTCTTTGTTGATATCTGTAAGCGGATAATTATAACAGGGTGGTGATATAGGTGTGTGTGTGTGTGTGTGTGTGTGTGTGTGTGTGTGTGTTGATCCTGATATGTGTTTTATTTTTGTATATATTCATTGTATATATTTTTGCATCACTGTATCTGTACCTGTATTTGCGTTATTATTTGTAACACTATAATGAACTGTATATCTGTAACTTTACCTGTAGGTTGTGTATATGTGCTTGTAACTGTACCTGTATTTTAATCAATTACCTGTACTTGTATCTATCATTACCTGTACCTATTACCTGTAAGCATGTTTGTTAAGTAACAGGTGAAATAGCTAATTGCTCAACAAATTCTCCACCATCAGCCGTCATGTTTCAATGCCATTGTTTTGAATCGACCTTAAATGACTTTCTTTGAGGTTACGAGAGGGGTCATTAAGAGGTCAAACAATCACCTGTACCACGTAAAGACCATTTCTGTTCTAACTATCACTTGCAACATCGTCTCGTAAGTGATAAGTAAGTGTGTATAGGTGGTTTTAAGTGTGTGTAGTGATAAGTAAGTGTGTTTAAATGAGTTATAAGTGTGTATAGTGATAAGTAGGGGTGTTTAGGTAGCTTATAAGTATGTGTAGTGATAAATAAGTCTGTGTGGTGATAAGTAGGTGTGTTTATGTGGTTTATAAGTGTGTGTAGTGATAAGTAGGTGTGTTTAAGGTGGTTTATAAGTGTGTGTAGTGGATCCAACAACAGTGAGTGACATTTGGATGGATGTTGCGTATGTTATCGTGTTCTGTGGTGATAGAGGAGACATGTGGTGATCATTTATAAGTACAGAAGAGAATCCGGGCAACAGTAATGGTCTTTGGTGGGGAAATTATTAAAGAGAGTCTGGAATGAGTCGACAAGAAGAGGAAGAAGGAGGAGGATGAGGAGGAGGGGATGGAGAAGAAGACAAAAGGAGGAGGAGGTGAGAGACGCTAGGAACATTAGTGTGAGAGGAGGAGGTAGAGAGGGGAGGAGGTGAAGGAGGCGTGGGGAACATTAGTGTGAGAGGAGGAGGAGGAGGGGGAGGAGGAAGAGGGAAGGTGAGAGGAGGCGTGGGGAACATTAGTGTGAGGAGGTGGGAGGAGGAGGTGGAGGCGTGGGAACATTGGTGTGAGAATGGAGAGAGGGGAAGGAGGAAGGAAGAGGCGTGGGGAATTGGTGTGAGGAGGAAGAGGGGGAAGGAGAGGAAGGTGAAGGAGGCGTGGGGAACATTAGTGTGAGAGAAGGAGGTAGAGAGGGGAGGAGGAAGAGGGGGAAGGAGAGGAAGGTGAAGGAGGCGTGGGGAACGTTAGTGTGAGAGAATCAGGAGGAAGATTGAGCAGGATTGACGAAGTTGGATGAGATGGATTTGAAAACACGCCGACCCTCTGGGTAAAGAACAACACAAACAACAAAAATAATAACAACAACAACAACAACATAGAAAGTAACAATAACAACAACAAAATGATCATCAGATATTGTATTGTGATGTAAATTAATGAACTGTATTATTATCAATAGGTGCCTTCCTCCTCTTCCTCTTCCTCCTCCTCTTCTTCTTTCCCCTCCTCCTCCTCTATCCCCTCAACTTCCTTCTCTTTTTCCTCTCCATTTTTTTCCTCTTCCTCCTCCTCCCTTTTTCTCCCTCTTTATTTCCCCTCTTCCTCCTGTTGCTCTTCTTCCTCTTCTCTTGGAAAGCATAGAGAGAGAGAGAGAGAGAGAGAGAGAGAGAGTGTGTGTGTAATTTAGAAATATATTAATCATTATATATTTTGTCATCTATGCTATGATAATATAACCTATAAGTGTAAATAATAATAAGAGTCCTGTCTGTCTGTCTGTCTGTCTCAAGTCATAAAGACAGACAGACAGATAGACAGGGCGTCGCCAATCTCCAATCAGTGGGGGAGGATTAGTGGGAGGTCTTTGGGGATTGGGCAACACCTGGGGAGGTCTTGGGGGGCTTCTGAGGAAAAGTAGGAGGAGGAAGAGGAGGAGGAGGAGGAAGAAGAGAAGGAGGAGGAGGAAGAAGAAGAGGAGGAGGAGGGGGAGGAAGAAGAGGAGGAGGAGGAGGAGGAAGAGGGAGAAGACAAAAAAGAAGAAGAGTGTGAATAAGTATAAAGAGGAGGAAGAGGAAGAGAAATGAATGGATGAATGAAGGAAAAGGAGAGAGAAAGAGGTAGGAAAGTAAGAGGGAGGAGAGAGTAAGAGAGAGTATGAAGGAGGAAAGCAGAAGGAAGAGTAAGAGAGAGGAAAGAAGAAGGAAGAAGATGAGGAAGGAGAGAATAAGTGAGATAGAAAAGAGGAAAAGGAAAGAGGAAATTTGTTTGATAATTGAGAATTTCAATATCTCGTGACGTATGTATGTATGTATGTATGTATGTATGTATGTATGTATGTATGTATGTATGTATGTATGTATGTATGTCACCAAGATATCTCAGAAACTAGTGAACTAATTTCAATGTAACTATATTTAATCACCAGTTAAGAGCTCGGAACAAGGTGATTAAACTCTGGTTATGACAAGAAAGACGGAGTTCAGGGTCTCTCTCTCTCTCTCTCTCTCTCTCTCTCTCTCTCTCTCTCTCTCTCTCTCTCTCTCTCTCTCTCCTATTATTATCATACTTGTTCTACTTCCTCCATTTTTCCCCCTCGTCCTCCACACCTCATCTTCCTCCTCCTCATCCACACACCTGTTACGCCACCATAGCCAAAACACTATGCAGACAGAGACTATGTGTAGTCATCCGGGACCTGAACATACTGTGTGCGTTCTTAGGGTGTGACTCAGCTGTAGAGTGAAGGAGTCAACCCGCCTCTCTCTCTCTCTCTCTCTCTCTCTCGGGTGTGTTGGAAGATGATCCTTGTGTGAGTAAAAGGTCAATGTACACACACATACACACACACATATATATATATACGTACAAATAGACTCGTATATACTACACACTTAAGGTACTGACATGTGTATAACCTCTCTCTCTCTCTCTCTCTCTCTCTCTCTCTCTCTCTCTCTCTCTCTCTCTCTCTCTCTTACTTATTGAATTAGTATAAATATAATTATTATTGATATCTTCATAGTACTAGTTATTATTATTATTATTATTATTATTATTATTATTATTATTATTTCTTTTATTATTATCAATACTATTATAATTTACATAGTTAACTAAGCAGGGCTACCAACCTCGCAGGATTAAATTCAGCAATGTTAAGTTTTGAGGCAGTAAGTTGGATCCTCTGAGACGGCACTGACAACTCGTATGCTAAGAGAGGCGCTCAAGCAACAGCCTCTTAAGTGAATAATATCCCGAGAGGAACATTATTATTATCCGGCTATTCAACTCTGACGATGTTGTGACGTTGGTAACACTGTCTGTTCATGTAAGCGGGGTTCAGGCGCTGTATTCGGGTGCTCCTGGTGCTATGTGGAAGTTACTGTACTTGTGCCTGTACCTGCAGTATACTTGTTCCTGTAATTGTACCTCTACTTGTTTCAATACTTGTATTTGTTCCTGTACCTGTAAATGTACTTGTTTTTGTACATTTATCTGTACTTATTTGTTCCTGTACTCTACTTTTACCAGTACTTTACTTGTTTCTGTACTTTTTCCTGTATTTGTGCCTCTCTCTGTATTTGTACTTGTATCTTTAAGTGTACCTGTGGTTGTTTCTGTCCCTGAACAACGCTGCTTTTCAACCATTTTCATGTCGGAACCACACTCTCACACACACACACACACACACATAATACAAAAGAATCTGAAATATGTTTTAAAATTCATATTCCTTCACCTGTGGAATCTCAAGTACCTGATATTACCAAAGTGTCAAGGAGGTTTATAACTGTATTTTACCCTGTACTCATTGCTGTAATTGTTCAGCCACAGCTGTATATTTACTATATAATAGCAATAATATTAATAAACATACACACACACACACACACACACACACACACACACACACACACACACACACACACACACACACACACACACACACACACACACACACACACACACACACACACACACATCACTTATAAAACCCAATTTAAAGGACTCTTAAATAATTATGTAAATCCTTGAGAACACTTATAGTAATTACTTAAGAGATGATGAAGTAGACGTTGTAACGGAGTTGGTTGTAGAGAAAGTTGTTATAAAGGAGTTAGACATAACTAGGACCCCCCCTTAACAACCGTGTCTTTATTTTCCTATAGTAACATATAACAAACGTATCCTTTTACGTAAATAATAAGTCTTTATACCGTAGCGTTTACTGATTGGTGTTTAATGACGCTTGATAGTGAAGTTCGTTATAAGAGATGGTTATTATAACGACATAAGATACACCAACATTGTTTAAAATTATATGATTTTTAACTCAAAAGATGTACTTACGTTTGAATTTGTATAACTATATAAACAGATTTGATTTATATGTTATTATACTTGTTTGGTGTATATATATAGTCTTATAACGGGATTCGTATCAGAAGGAGTCTTTATAACGAGGGTAGATGCAGTAGCAGCCCTTTTAAGTGAGCTTATATATCATTCCGGCTAACAATTTAACCTTAATTTATCACAAACATGCAAACAGATTATAATTGTTTACTATCTCCCTCACTCGGTGTGTCAATAGGAGTTATAACGGGGTTCTTAGGAGAGGAAGTCGTTATAGCGGGGTGGGAGACAGAGTGGCACTGGGCACCCAACCTCCATATAGTGCCAGGCGAGGGTGGATGTGGCCCAGTTGTGTGCCGACACTCACCAGGGAGAGTATGTGTGTGTGTGTGTGTGTGTGTGTGAGTGACTGCGTCTGTCTGTCTGTCCAGTCTCATCACCACTCCCTTGGAATTCTCACCAGGAAAAAAATTGTGTTTAGAAAAAAAATATAGTATGGTGATTATATCTGCAATTTCGAGTGTTATATTGTAATGGTGATTGTGTTTGTGTGTCAGTCAAGCGTCACTACACACATACACACTACGACAGTCACCAACCCGCGTGCTTGGTGACAAATGGTACTTTAAAGGATTAGAAAAAAAAGCGACTTGGTGATTGTTTTTTGAATATTTAGTGGTGTTGAATGGTGCCATGTGGAGTGTCTGTCGTTCAGTCATCACCAATCCCTCCACGTCAGTCACCAACCCCCGTATGCAGTGACCAACCCCTGATGAGTTAAGAAGATAATAAGACCTGGTGATTAAGACTTGGTGATTAAATAGACCTGGTGATTTACATATGAAAAGGTTAATCACCTCAGTATAATTAACTACCAAATGTGATCTTCAAACTATCCTTATACTTTCCTAATCATCAGGCATTCAGAACCTGGTGAAAGCAATACTGGTGATTGTGTTTCGTGATTGGTGATTTTTTTTCCGTGAGGAGTATACACTGTGATAATAATCGTATCCCGTGTCCCGTTTTCTTTATTAAACAACTACTTCAGCTCTCCTCTTCTCGTCTTGCCGTCCTTGGTGAACACAATACTGGTGATTTAAAACAGGATGTGTATAGATGGCTCGTTTAGATATCAAATTTTTGGTGATGCTGTGTTTTTTTTTATTATAAGCGATTGTCCGTGTATGTTAGTTTGAAGTCACCAAGCACACCTCTCTCTCTCTCTCTCTGTTTTAAGAGTCACCAGGCAGGCATTCTAACCTTGGGGAAGACATTAATGGTGACTTGGTGACTGTGTTTGGTGCGATCGATTTTGCGGTGTTGTAGTTATTCGTTGCTGTTCACCATCCCGTGCTGGGTGAATACACGTGCTTTGTGATCAAAAGATAGTTAGTGTGTGTTCGATTTTTTTGTGTTTTAGAAATTATGTGTTCGAATTTTTGAATAATAATAATAATAATAATAATCATAATAATAATAATAATAATAATAATACCAATAATAATAATAATACCAATAATAATAATACCAATAATAATAATAATAATAATAATAATAATAATAATAATAATAATAATAATAACAACAATAATAATGATAATAATAATAATAATAATAATAATAATAATAATACCAATAATAATAATAATAATAACAATAATAATAATAATAATAATAATAATAATAATAATAATAATAATAGTAATAATAATAATAACAATAATAATAATAATAATAATAATAATAATAATAGCAATAATAATAATAATAATAATAATAATAATAACAATAATAATAATAATAATAATAATAATAATAATAATAATAATATGTAAACAAATACAAACAGTAAATAATTTTGTAAATTAAATCCTGTCGTGGATGTTATCATATTCATTTGTTTCGTGAACCTGAGTTATCTTCTGTTATCATCGGGTTGGGTTGAGAGATAACGGAACCGATAACATGTACGTGAGTGTTATACGGAGTAATTATCTATATCCGGTTCTGATGTTTAAGTGTTCGGTTATTTTAAGCTATCAATATCCCAGGAAGCTTTAGGGTGATTTAAATTAAGCTATCACAATAAGCTGGTGATTTAATACGGTAGTTTTTTACGCTTTCAGTTACACGGTAGTAATATATTGAACTGTTTTGAACTTTCAATAACATAGCGGCGGTGATTGATCTTGTTATGTCGATGAATAACACTTGTTCTGGTGATTACATGAAGAATAATTGTATGTTATTGCAGCAAGAACAATTTCCTTTTTTATTCATAGTATATTGTATAAACCACAGGCGGCGGATATGTATAAGGAGGGAATAACGTAGATATACATAGGAATGAATAACGTAGATATACATAGGAATGAATAACGTAGATATACATAGGAATGAATAACGCAGATATACATAGGCACGAATAACGTAGATATACATAGGAATGAATAACGTAGATATACATAGGAATGAATAACGTAGATATACATAGGAATGAATAACGCAGATATACATAGGCACGAATAATTGGATGTTATGTATAAATATTAAAGAGTATACATAACAGGAAGTGAATTAATGTATAACAAACAAGATAGATTTATACATTGACGTTAATAATATTGTATAATGTATGAGGAACAAGATATACAGTATACTTACATAGAATTGAATAATAATGCATAGTGTATGAGAATCAAGATGTAAGTGAATAATATTGTTAAGTGTTTGAAAAAGGATAGATATATGCAGAGAAGTGTATAACTTTGTATAATATAGAAACCATCGTCAAGAGAGTTGCAAAACGAGTGAATAACTTAGTGAATAAACATGCAGTACATTATATGAGTGAATATAATGAATGAAAAGTATCGGTAATGGATATATGAAATAGTGAATGACTTAAAATACCTACAATGAATAAGTATAAGAACAAACGTATTTATAATTATATTATAATGCGCTTATCACAGGTAAAATCCTAAAGACATTCATTATTACTATGTACGGTGAAGAGCTAAAGGATATCCATCAAGTACACCAGCAGGAGGCGAAGCGCAGCAGGATATCACACACACAGGACTCTTAACTGAGGAGTCATGACGCATTCCAAGTCCTATGTTGTCAACAAGTAAGTTTCTTCGTCGTTGGGTTTGTTTATATCTGCCCCCAGCTGAAGGTGATCCGGCAGGGATCTCTCTCGCCCACTCATGTGCTGACACGTACTTAAACGGGATTGGTTAGGGCCATGCACAGCCAATCCCCTGTGGCCACGTTATCACCTCTTATTGGTTATGGCTGTCACGTTTTCTCTGGTGGTTTGCATGATTATTATTTATGTTTTTGTGGCTATTTTTTCTCTCTCGTCTGTGTGAGGGTCGCGAATATATCCCAGAATAACTATGTTGCCAAGACACCACTAGTCATTTACCCCAAGATAAATTTGTCATTGGTCAAGTAGTTTGGCCCTCTAGTGGTCAGCTTCCTCACTATGTTTACTCAGATGCATTTTACGAAATGGTAAAGTGTTATTAATCTTGGTATAAAGGTTAGTTTATCCTCCCTGCAGTCACTAGGTGTATAAAGCGATCTGTCTTCAATGGGTTTATATGTAAAATTTAACCAAATGTTACATAGACAAGACACAAAGGAAACAAAGATCCATTAGTCATATTTACATTAATGCAAATTTTCAAGAATTCGGCCCTCTGGTACCCGGATATTTAACTAATCTTACTCAAGCGTATTACGGGAAGTGCTTAGTGTCTTGCTATTCTTGGTAAGCACTTGGCTAACCTTTCTAGTGGTCTCTCGGTGTAATAAGGTCAAGGTATGGCCCTCTGGTAGTCTGATACGTCACTCGGGTTATTCATACGTGTTACGGGAAACGGTTGAGAGTTGCTTATCTTAGTATGAAGTCAGTTTATCTTATCAAGCAACACCTCCACCTCCAGAATCCTGTCAGTGTGTGTGTAATAACTCGCACTGTTATACCGTTTTTGACGTAAACATTTCTCTTATTACGAAGAAAAATGAATTATTAATATTACTTTCCAATAAAACTTTTAAAATGGAAAAAATACATAGAATTATTGATATTACTTAACAAAAGGCGTAATAAAATAAAGAAAAACGAATAATATTAATAGTATTTAGACGTAATAAAACGGGAGAGATTCAGAATGGGTGTAAGCCGCGTTTGTACTGTACCACCCGGAAATGTAGATAATGAGACATAATTAAAAACAACAATAAAAACTAAATTAAAAACTCCCTGACGCGGTAAAACTTTTTTTGTCTCTGTCAATGCGGTTAGAGGCTGGTAACTATCTGACTGATACTGACTATAAACAGAATTACTTTTTTTTGGGGGGGTGCTTTTTGCCGGTCATTTGAATATAAAGTTGCCTTCCTAAACACTATGGATGATAAGGCTACATTTAACACACGGAAACAGACCTGAACACAAAGACTAGATTTGGTGTAAATCTGTTTGGCGAGAGTTTCAGAATGTTGTTAGGTTAGGTTAGGTTTTGATTTATCACATGATGTTAGGTTTGGTGAGGCTATGAGCTTGGTTATGTTAAGATTGGGCTGGTTAGGTTAGGTTAGATTAGGTTAGGTTAGATTAGGTTAGGTTAGGTTAGATTAGGTTAGCTACATATCCTATAGACAAGAGATGAAGGACACATGTCACACACACACACACACACACACACACACACACACACACACACACACACACACACACACACACACACACATACATACAGACACACACACACACACACATACAGACACACACACACACACACACACACACACACACACACACACACACACACACACACACACACACACACACACACACACACACACACACACATACATATATAAACAAAGACACAACCGATGTTTTCTGTCCTTGTTTGTTATCAGAAGAACGTTAGAATGTTGCTGTGTGGCATTAATGTGTTGTTTTTGTCTGGACGTCAACTGTTTACATTCGTGTTTAGTCTCGGATTCATGTTGTGGATTCCCTGACGACTGATTTAAGATTACGACTTGTTTAATATTACGGTGACTTAGTTAAATGAATTAAGTCATCGTCCTCAAGGGATTAAATCTCTCCTTCCTCTCCTATCATCCTCCCCTTCCCCCTTCCTCCCCCTCCTCCCTCCTTCCTTTTTCCTTTCTCCCTCCCTTCCTCCTCCCTCCTTCCGATTTTCTCCTTCCCTCCCCTCCCCTCTTCTCCCCTCCTTCCATGTCTTGGCAAGTGAAATACCTGCCTCCCTGCCTCCACTCCTTATCATACAGACTCTGTAAGTCCCTCCCTCCCCTCCCTCCCTCCCTCCCTCCCTCCCTTCATATCCTTTTCTTTATCCGCGCAACATGTAATCTTGCCTCTCTCTCTCTCTCTCTCTCTCTCCTCTCTCTCTCTCTCTCTCTCTCTCTCTCTCTCTCTCTCTACTTCTTTTGGGCCTCAGTCTCCCTTTCCACCTCTCCCTTCTCCCTCATTACCTCCCTTCTCTCCCTCCACCTCCCCTCCTTCCCCTCCCTCTCTCATTAAGACATCTGATTCAATTAATTGCTTGTAATGTCAGTGAGGGTTAACGACAGTCATCAGCGCCAGTCTACAGTCACCTCACCTGCATGTGCTAACAGGCCTCCAAAGTTTCTATTTTGACTGTACCCGTGACAGCTGCTCCACGGCATTACTCTGTCTGTCGGTACACTGGTTCGATCCTCCCCTACCGCCACACTCTCCAACCCCACAGTTTGTCTCGCCTTACGCTCGCTCTCTCTCTCTCTCTCTCTCTCTCTATTCCTCCTCCTTTTCCTCTTATTCCTCTGTGTCTTCGTATCCCCTCCTATTCTTCCTCCTTCTCTTGTTCCTCTTTGTCTTCTTCCTATCCCCTCTTCCGCCTCCTTCTCCCCCTCCCCCTCCTCCTTCTTCTCCTCCTCCTCTTCCCCCAACAGACCAGAGCATCATAATCACAGGGGCGGGAGAGAACGTACCCTCCGGACATATAACTCAGGGGTGGCGTCAGCGTTCATAGGCTCGTGAGTACGTGGGTTCGTGGTCCTCTTGTGGTCACGGCAACAGCCCTGGTGGTCCATGAGGGTTCGAGCCCCGACCACCAGCCGAGTTACCAATCTAGTCTGGTCTTGTGTTGACACCACTAGAAAGCTATTGAGAGAGTTATTACTAGTGTAGGTTGGCTATTAGAGCTCTCTCTCTCTCTCTCTCTCTCTCTCTCTCTCTCTCTCTCTCTCTCTCTCTCTCTCTCTCTCTCTCTCTCTCTCCACACATCTCCCTCTCCACATCACCCCTTTCCCTCAACCTCCCCTTCCCTTCTTGTCATCTAACGCCCCTCCCCTTCCCTTCCCCTCCTCCCCCTTTCTTCTACCGCCCCCTTCTTCCTCCCCCCCCCCCCTCCCTTTCTTGTCACCTACTGCCTACCCCCCCCTCCCCACCGCTCCTCTCGTCTCTCAGTCTCTCTCATCGGTAGGTTGAGACATCTGTCGTGACCACAGGGTAAACTTCTGGAGTATAAACTTAAGGTAGACTACAGGTAAACTTAAGGTAGACTACAGGTAAACTTAGGGTAGACTACAGGTGTTAAACTTAAGGTAGACTACAGGTAAACTTAAGGTTAGACTGGGTAAACTTGGAGTAGACTACGGAAATAAGCAAGGTAGACTACAGGTAAACTTAAGGTAGACTACAGGTAAACTACAGGTAAATTACAATAATCAGATCTTGAGAGAGAGAGAGAGAGAGAGAGAGAGAGACAGACAGGGATGAAAACGAGAAGAGTGAAAGAGAAAGAAAGAAAGTGGGATAGAGAGAGAGAGAGAGAGAGAGAGAGATAAAGCAAGTGATTACCAGATCTAAAGGTCACGATCACTTACAACTGCTCTTATATATATTAACCTTCATCAAGTGTTAAACTACAGACTCACACCACCAACTTCCTTCACTTATCTCCTACCAAAGAAAAGAAAATAGTGACGATAATTAATGACACTTGGTGGTAATTGTGTTGTTGCTATTATCATGATATTAATTATTATTCGTTTTTTTCTGTTTGGTTTTTATTTTATTTTCCTTTTATTATTTTTTTCTTTGTTGTATTCTTCTTCTTCTTCTTCTTCTTCCTTTTGTGTTTGCTGTTGTTGTTGTTGGTCTTGGTCTTGGTCTTCTTCTTTTTCTTCTTCTTCTTTTTTATTTTATTATTATTATTATTATTATTATTATTATTATTATTATTTCCCTTCTTCTTCTTCTTCTCCTCCCATACCTCATCCTCTTCACCTTCTTATTCTTTTTCATCTCCCTCCTCCTCCTCCTCCTCCTCCTCCTCCTCCTCCTCCTCCTCCTCCTCCTCCTCCTCCTCCTCCTCCTCCTCCTCCTCCTCCTCTTCTTCGTCGTCTTCCTCACACAGGTAAAAACTCGTGAAAAAATTAAAACCAAACTTCTTAATACATTGCTTATATTAATGAACGTGTGTACGAAAAATTAATAAACATTTAATTAATTTGCATAGTGAATATTTCGTTTATATTAAGATGTATATATAAATTTGTGTTTATTTTCTTATTTTTTCTGGTTTGCGTCTGATAGCTCTATACATGTCTTCTTGTAAACCTTGACTTACTGACTGACTGACTTATTGATTGACTGACTGACTGAATGATTGACTTTATGAATGTTTAAGGCGATAAATTCTGACTCATCAAAGTTTCAGTATTAATTTGTGAAGAATTCTGAAATGACTAATATGAAATATGGGACTTTCTGAAGTGAATCATTTTCATAATTTTATCATAGAATTTGTAAACAATGGTAAATTGGTGAAGATATTTTTTATATATCTGTGTTGTAAATAAGTAAACTATATCCGGCTTATTTACAGGACCTGAAGAATGAAATGATTATATGTTCTTTACACTCGTATGATAAAATTGAAGGAAGTGAAGGAATTACTAACCTAAGATTTATACTTTTATTTTGAAATAGTAGAAAAAAAATACTGCACTCATTTTCAGTAATAGTTCAGTTAGATTATTATATATTTTACTCATATTTTTATAGCCAAATTATACGAAATTATAAAAAAATATAATCAAACTAATTTTTAAAAACTGAGAAAAATTTACAACTATTATGTGATGTTCTTATATTTTTCTGAAGATGAGATTTTGGGAAACGAAAAGACTTAGTAAATTTATCTTTTAAGAACTGATGAATGGTTGAGGCGAGACTAATTCTTATTTACGCCACAAGTATAACATTCTCCTAAGATTACATTCACAATTTACGAGGTTTAATCCATCCACCCCCCTCCACCCCCCCACCCCCTCCACACCCCCCTCCACCCACACCCCCGAGTTTAAAATTGATTACCCCCCCCTCCCCACAACCACCACAACTACCACCAGTCCACCACAAGCACCAGCATCACAGTCACCACTACTAACACCACCATCTCTTAACTTCATTACTACGATCACCACCATTTACTACCACCACTACACCACAAGCATCATCACCCTACACCACAAGCATCACCCAGCACAACCATATCCACCACTACCATCACCACCACTACCACTTAGTACCTTCATCACTACCACCACCACCACCACCCACCTACCAGCACCACCACTACCCCTACCACCACCACTCTTAGCATCAACACCGTACCTCCACCACCACCCGTACTACAACCACCACCCACCCACCTTTCACCACCATCACCACCCCACCACCTACCTATCACCCCCCACCACCCTCCACCCCTACCACCCTCACCACCTACCACCCTCACCACCCCCCTACCACCCCTCCAACACCCCTACCACCCTCACCCTCACCACCCCCTACCACCCTCACCACAACCCCCCACCCACAACCACCAAGTTTCACGTAGCGAATCTTCTTATTAAAACTCTCGTCACGGCAGATGGGGCGAGAAATAATGTAGTTTGTTGAATTATCTTCCCTGGCGCTGTGTCAAGGCATGAATACAAATTGTTGCTCATCTGAATTTCTCTTATTTCCGGAGGTCACACGGAGGTAATTGTGTTGGTCTCTGTCACGAGGTAACCCCCCCCCCCGACCTCCTCCTCCTCCTTCTCCAACTTCTCCTCCTCCACCTTCTCCTCCTCCTTCTCCTCTTCCTCTTTCTCCTCCTCTTCCTTCTCCTCCCCCTCTTCCTCTTCCTCCTCCTCCTCTTTCTCCTCCTTCTCCTCTTCCTTCTCCTCCCCCTCTTCCTCTTTCTCCTCCTCCTCCTCCCCACACGAAGAGGATCAAGGAGGAGGAGGAGTCTTGCTCGCGTGCATTATACTTCAATATTATTTTACATTTGTCTTATTTTCGTTTTCATGTTTTATGCAACATTTGTAAACAGGTTTTTATCGTATTGTGTTGCTGCCGTGTGTGTGTGTGTGTGTGTGTGTGTGTGTGTGTGTGTGTGTGTGTGTGTGTGTGTGTGTGTGTGTGTGTGTGTGTGTGTGTGTGTGTGTGTGTGTGTGTGTGTGTGTGTGTGTGTGTGTGTGTGTGTGTGTGTGTGCCGCCTTCCTTGCATGACTGAAAGTCATC
>NW_024722158.1:8059206-8116019 GCF_018991925.1 Homarus americanus
GTCAATTAACCAGTCAGCCGGTTAACCAGTCAGCCCGGAAACTGCCTGATGTACACTTCAGGCACAGTCGTGTGTGTGTGTGTGTGTGTGTGTGTGTGTGTGTGTGTGTGTGTATGTATGTGTGTGTGTTATCATCAGTCACATGTGTCTATTTACACCTGGCTGGTTATAACGGCCTCTAACCCCGCCCTCCCCACCCAGGCCCACCTTGCCCCCACCACTTGCCTCTCTCTCTGCCCCACCTCGTGTCATCTTGGCCACTCTCCAGCTCCCCCCTTACTTTATCTTGTTCTGCAACCCTGTCCCCCCCTGCTGCCCACACCCTGCCCCACCCCCTTCCCCCGCCCTCCATGTCCTGCCCTTGTGCCCTCCCCTGGGCAGTCTCGGCCCTCCTCCCAGAGAGAGAGAGAGATCACACGCCTTGGGTCACTCGGCTCTGCTACGCGATTTTCACACCTCTAATTAAGATAATGACGTAAGTTGCTAAATTTCGCGTCGACGAGAATAGGTGATGCGCGAATAATAGACACCGCGAAAGGCAGCGTCATCCCTCCTGCTCTATAGGTTATCTCCATTAAGTCCTGATTGGTAATTTTTGACAATCAGAATGTTATTAGTGTGGTTTCTGAGTGTTTTAGTGGCACTTAGGATGTCTTCTGATTGTTTAACTGATTCAGAGCGATGACATTGTGTTCTCTAACTGTGCCATTAATATTACATCTACTACTACTACTATTACTACATCTACTACTACTACTACTATTAGTCTATTACTACTATTGTCATTATTCTAATTGTTATTCTCGGTAGTAGCATGATTACGCCCATCTTTGTAGTTCATACTGGAAGAAAAAGATAGTAACTTAAAGCCAAAGGGTTCATACTGAGTAATCGATTATTGCGGGTAATGAGATCGCTGTTCATCTTGGGAGAAAAATTAGTACGGTAGAGTGGTGAGGACTGTGACGTCACGAAGGTAAACAGTGTGTAACCTGCTCTCTCTCTCTCTCTCTCTCTCTCTCTCTCTCTCTCTCTCTCTCTCTCTCACACACAGAAGGTAACAACAGGTAGCTACAACACAGGTAGTTATGGTCAGTACCAGCAGTTCATCTACCTAGGGGTCATAGGTCAGTGTAGACACGTATTAATATCCCTGTACACGGTATGGTAATGGTGCTGGTAGTGTGTGTGTGTGTGTGGTTAGGGAGAGAGAGAGACAGACAGTTAAAGTGGGTGGGAAAGAGAGAGAGAGAGAGAGTGGGAGAGGGAGGGGGTGAGACAGACAGACAGAGAGAGGGAGAAAGGGTTACATTAAATTCACTAAAGGAATAACGGTATTGGCTAATCACACCTGCGCCATCTAGTTAAACCAGGTGTGTTAATGACTCACCTGAGAATAATAACTCCCTTCAGGTCCCTTATCTTGAACCTTAAATGATCTTACGATAATATTTCCTCGTAACTAAAGCTGTGATAACATATCTAACTTACCTTAAGCTACGACAATATAGATAAATTCTCAAGATTCGTAAGATAATATTTCCTCGTAACTAAAGATGAGTGTTAGTAATCCTCACAAGTTAGGGTAAAAAAAAATTTGACTGAAGTTTTTGGAGAGGAGAATCTCTGTATACTGTTAATGAACATGATGTATTTCTTTGTGTATGAACCTCTGTCCTGTGTGGCAGTGAGAAGTGATACCACCCTCAGTGTCAAGACCTGACTGAATTACTCACAATAGGCAAACTGTACTATAAGCTTTGTCAATAACTTTGTTAAACTAAAAAAATTGTGGGTGTCGTAGCTTAAGTGAACCATTTAAATGTTAAGAGAAAAATATAACTCCGACTACTGGGTAGCCTATCTTCCTCAACCATCTAAAATTACAACATATGAACTTAAGTGGGGAGAGAGGGGAGAATTGGGGAGCATAGGAAGAGAAGACAATGGGGAGAACGGGGGAGGGAAGGATAATGAGAGGGGATGGGCAGAAGGGGGGAGGGTAGAATTGGGGAGGATAGAGGAAAAGTGAGGATAGGAAGAGAAGAGAACGGGGAGAAATGGGGTAGGGAAGGATAGTGGGAGAGGATGAATGAGGGGAATGGATAAGGGGAGGAAAGGATGAGAGGAGACAAGGCCCAAGATGGCTGCAGAAAACCCATTAAATAGGGTAACTGTTCTGCAGGGTTCCTGTTGTACACACACACACACACACACACACACACACACACACACACACACACAGAAACACACACACACACACACACACACACACACACACACACACACACACACACACACACACACACACACACACACACACACACACACAGAAACACACACACACACAACTACTCTCGCAAACGGAGAATCAAACGCTATACCCCAGCATTAATTGGCCCTGCAGTCTAATTGCCTTGTTCTACCTAGCACGTGGTAGTCAGGGTAGTTAGTTAAGACAGCATTGGTCTCTTAAAGTGGCCTCAGGTAACTTCTAATGACCTAACGTGAACTCGTATGACCTCAAGATGACCCTGGGATGAAGGGGAGCGGGGGGGTGTTCATCCACCCATACACAAGTGAAAGGTGAGATGTAGGTGTCCTGGGGTGAGAGAGAGAGAGAGAGAGAGAGGTGGTCTAGGCAGGCCCACAACACCCTCCTTCCTTTCTCATCTCAGAATATATGATCCAACCAGATATTACCTGGATGAGGGTCTCCAAGCCACCACCCCCTTCCTACCCCCTCTGCACCCCTCTAAGCCCCTCCATACCCTAGCACCCCTCCTTTACCTCCCACCTCCCTCCATCACTCTCTCCAGGCCTCCTTCACCCCTCCATCACTCTCTAGGCCTCCATCCCCATTCTCGCACTCCTCTTTCACCCTTTCTGAGATAGATAGATAGATAGATAGATAGATAGGTGGATGGATGGATGGGCGGACAGACAGACAGACAGACAGAGAACATTCCCTCACACATATCGCCAGGCAAGAGGGACATAAGAGTGGCCCATCTCTTCTCTCACTACATCATCCATCCATCCACCCGGGAATTCCATTTTTCCATCCTGTTCCACGGAGGGCCAACAGATATCTCTCTCTCTCTCTCTCTCTCTCTCTCTCTCTCTCTCTCTCTCTCTCTCTCTCTCTCTCCTGGTGGGCGGATCTTGTTCAAAACCTAATCTAACCTAACCTAACATAACCTAACCTAACCAAACCAGACATAGAACATAACCTAACCTAACCTAACCTAACCAAACCTATTTATTAATGATGTTTTCTGAGTAAGACTTACATAGTTTTCTCCTCGTACTTATGTTTTGGCAGTCGCTGGGTTAATGGCTTCTAGGTCAGTGAGTTAAATGGATCAAATGGGTCTTAGTTTTAATGGGTCATAAGTCAAATGGGTTATTGTTTTACTGGGCCTCAGTTCATATGGGTTCCAAATTGAATGGGTCCCAATCTTAATGGGACTCAATTCTAATGGACCTGTGCTCTAATGGGTCTCTTCACTTATGGTCTTTAGGATATGAAGCCTGTTCTAATGGGCTCCATTCGTAATAGGTCATAGGTTAGATTAGGTTCAAGATCAGTAGTACAGGGTCTATTAGCACTAGGGCCCATTATAAGTGGGACCCATTAACACTAGAGCCCATTGGAACTGAAAATCATTAGAGCTGGGACCGATTAGCACTAAGACCCATTAGAACTGGGACCCATTATAACTGGGACCTATTAGAATTGGTACCCATTAGCACTAAGACCCATTAGAACTGGTACCCATTAGCACTAAGACCCATTAGAACTGGGACCCATTATAACTGGGACCTATTAGAATTGAGACCCATTTAACCAGCAACCTATTCTATTCCTGACATAACACAAATTCTCAAAGGCTCCCACGTTAATGAGGTAGACATATCTAGTTACGGTAGAGTCTCTCAGGAATTTAGACGCCATTTTGAGTGTGTGTGTGTGTGTGTGTGTGTGTGTGTGTGTGTGTGTGTTAACAGGATGTCACGTCACCCTCCTCTCCCTCTCTCTTTCCAGGGAGTATATAGGGAGCCTTGGTCAACCTTATATGGAGCGTTTGTCGTACACAAACCTATTTACGAAGCTTAGGTCATGGGTACATTTTACTGAGTATGTGGGGGAGATTTGTAGGGTGTGACTGAGTGTGTGTAGATCTTGGGGTAATTAAGGGAGAGTATGTCATAATTCTCTCTCTCTCTCTTTCTCTCTCTCTCTCTCTCTCCTCCTCTCTCTCTCTCCTCTCCTCTCTCTCTCTCTCTCTCTCTCTCTCTGGAACCTCCTGCTTCCCCCTGACACCCCTCCCCCTACCCCCACAAACACCCCCTTCCTCAACACCCTGCCTGGTAATGACCCCAGACACTTAAGCATACCTGTACTAATAGACTCGGGCCATAACTCACCTGTTAGAAAGAGTCCGGGAGGGGAGGGGGCAGTCAGGGAGGGGAAGGGAGAGTCAGGAAGGGTCATGGAGGGGAAGGGAGAGTCAGGAAGGGTCATGGAGGGGAAGGGAGAGTCAGGAAGAGATGAGTGGAGGAAGGGAGGTCGGGGAGGGAAGGGAGGAGTCTAAGGGAGGAAGGGAGGTCAGGGGAAGGGAGAGTCAGGAAGGGTCATGGAGGGGAAGGGAGAATCAGGGAGGGGAAGGGAGAGTGAGAGAGGGTCAAGGAAGGTCAGCAGGAGTCAGGGAGAGGATAAGGGAGGAGCCTGTGTCACTCGCCTCATCCCCAAGAGGGCTAAAGCTCCCATACAATCCCTCACTCACTCCCACACTCCCTAATTGGCCTAATTGGGAACCATTATTTATTGGACAGAAGGGACATCTTCATGGTGTGTGTGTGTGTGTGTGTGTGTGTGTGTGTGTGTGTGTGTTGTGTGTGTGTGTGTGTGTGTGTGTGTGTGAATTATGCCCTTGCGAGTTGTTGTTGATGCGGATGACTTTGCGTTATCTATCTATCTATCTATCTATCTAGCTTTCTATTTGTATCCAATTCTCTCTCTATCAACTAATTTATCCATTTTCTATCAATCTATTATCTCTCTCTCTCTCTCTCTCTCTCTCTCTCTCTCTCTCTCTCTCTCTCTCTCTCTCTCTCTCTCTCTCTCTCTCTCTCTCTCTCTCTCTGTTCCGCACGAGTGACTACTGTTAACAGATGCAGGTCACGTACAGGTTGTCTCTATCAACAGGTAATCTGGTTTCACTTCTCTGTTGTTCTATGACTTGTTAATAAGTACCAGGTGAACAGGTAGAGTTGTGGAGACAGGTGTCTCTCTCAATGTATCTGTCTCTGCTCTCTCTCTCTCTCTCTCTCTCTCTCTCTCTCTATCTCTCTGCATTATTGTGTGAGTAATTGCAGGTACAACTCATTAGAATATGAATAGAAGCGAATATCCCTTCTCCTTGTCCTCCTCCTTCCCTCCCTCCTCCTACTCCTTCCCTTCTTTGTATTCTCTCTCTCCCTCCCCTCCGCCTTCTTCTCCCTCCCCTCCCTTCTTTTCCTCCTCCTCCTTTATTTCCCTCCTCTCCTCCTCCTCCTCCTCCTCCTCTCCTCCTCCCTCCTCCCTCCTCCCTCCTCCTCCTCCTCCTCCCTCCTCCTCCTCCTCCTCCTCCTCCTCCTCTCCTCCTCCTCCTCCTCCCTCCTCCTCCTCCTCCCTCCTCCTCCCTCCTCCTCCTCCTCCTCCTCCTCCTCCTCCCTCCCTCCCTCCCTCCTCCTCCCTCCTCTTCCTCCTCCTCCTCCTCCTCCTCCTCCTCCTCCTCCTCCTCCTCCTCCTCCTCCTCCTCCTCCTCCCATTTCCAGGAGCTTCGTGGTCAGGGTGTCCCATACCACGCATACAGCAACAGTTTAGTTGATCCCACCGTTACCAGGGAAAGAACCTTGGGCGCTTGACCTTATACATATTGCCAGAGGGGGCAGTCAGCTTCGCCCGGCGTTCTCTTTCAATCAATTGGTATGATAATTTTTTTTTAGTTGTTTATATGTTCGCTCGCCTTATGCCACCACTGGCGATCGTTGTATGTTGCAAATATTAAGTGTATTCCCGGCCTTAAACTCCATGTAGACCATTGATAAACCTCAAGTAAACCCCAGGTAAACTCCAGGTAAACCCCAGGTAAACATTAAATAAACCACAAATAAACTTCAAATATGCTCCAGGTAGACAATATATATAAACCTCAAGTAAACCGTAAGTAAACCACACATAAACCTCATGTAAACCCCCAGATAGACCCCCAGGTAAACCACAGATACACCTCGCCACCAGCCCCACGACTAAAATGGACCCGCCCGTAGATGATAAAAAAAGAACTTCATTAAGAAAATAATAAGTTCATTAAGAAGGACCCCAGGAGCGGCCAGGTACACGATCGGGCTAATTAACATCTTAACGTTAACATTGGTACAAGGGTCAAGGCTTCCTCTGACCTTTTTAACATTAACATGACAGATAACTGGTGACTATAATAATAATAATAATAATAATTAACGGTTTATTGAAAGAGCTTGGCAGCCAGAAGGCTGAAAATATACAGTTACATATTTGGGGAATGGGTTACGAATTACAGATAATATACAAGTGACATAAGTGACACAAATAAGACATATAGTAACTTAGATGGGGATCAGCTCAAACTACAGTTCATTTCAACATAGTGACAGTGTAGGGAGCAGTGTTTACTGGGAGTGAATACACTGATTTATTACATGTTATTGATAATTTTTACAATGGTTGGGACTGGGCTGTTCTTATAGCGATCAGTTCGTGCACGTATGGGCTGGATGCAGTTGTGGTGTCGAACAGCAATTCTCGGACAGGGGATCTCAGGTGGTAGTAGGGGCCGGTGTCGGGGATGGTGTAGAAACTTCTTACCAAATTTGCAGATGAGGCCGTGGTGATGGTCCCAGTGTGTGTGTGTGTGTGTGTGTGTGTGTGTGTGTGTGTGCATGTGTGTGTGTGTAATAATAATAATAATAATAATAATAAACGGTTTATTAATAGAGTTGCAGCCGGTGGCTGAAAATATACAGACTTGCATTAGATTTAGACATAATGATATAATATGCATTGAATACATTTACAGGGCTGTGCAGTACATAAATCAGGAGTTGTTTATTATTTTAACAATAGATGGGATGGTGCTGTTCTTATATCTATCGGTGCGGCTCTTATGGGCTGAATTTTGTTGTAGTGGCGGACTGCTCGAGTTGGGTGGGGGCTGCAGGTGGCAGGAGGTGGCGATGGCGAGGGTGGTGCAGTAGTCCACGGCCAAACCTTTCCAGTGCTTGGTGGTGGAGGTCACTGAGGGATGGCATTTCCAGGGTGGAGAGAGCGTTGGTGTAGCCGGAGTATTCTGCGCCGAGCATGATTCTGCAGGCCCTTTTCTGTACCTTCTCTAGCTGACGTTGTTGGGTGGAGTTGAGAGAAGACGACCAGGCTGGTGACGCATACGTTAGTTTGGGGAGAATAAAGGCGTTGTAGATGGTCCTCAGCTCTGGCGTGGGTGTCCCAAGTGACCTAAGTCGTCGTAGCATGTAGAGACGGTACGAGGCTGCCTTGACTGTGTTATTTACATGGGCCTTCCAGTCAAGTTTGTTGTCTATAGTTACACCCAGGAGTTTGGCAGACTGCACCAGCTGGAGAGGATGGGCACCCACTGTGTCTGCTGGGGCTTGCACTGGAGTGGTGGCGGTATTGATGTGCATGACTACGGTTTTGGTGTGGTTGATGGTGACCTTGTTCTCCGTAGTCCATGCCTGTAGCCTGTCCAGGGTGCCTTGGAGCGATGAGTAGTCTGGTGCGGTGTTGTCCACTGAAACCCCCACAGTGCAGTCTTACACGTTCTTCCACCTGTGAGGAGTGTCCGATAGAGCGTCGTTGATCAGGATGAGGAAGCACAGTGGTCCCATCTTGGTCCCCTGGGAAACACCGCAGGTGAGGTGTTGGAATGTAGAGACCAAGCCCTGTGTGTTTGTGTGTGTGTGTGTGTGTGTGTGTGTGTGTGTGTGTGTGTGTGTGTGTGTGTGTGGTGAGTTTTTTAGGCTCATATACACACTATGAAAGCGTCTTTACAGGCAGACAGGCACTTACACAACATCTCTCTCTCTCTCTCTCTCTCTCTCTCTCTCTCTCTCTCTCTCTCTCTCACACACACACCCATACATCCCTGGTATCAAGAGTGCTGTGTCATCACAGCACACCGCATCTCTCTCTCTGTGTCCCTAACATCACAGCACACCGCATCCTCTCTGCTGTGTCCCTTAACATCACAGCACCGCATCTCTCTCTGCTGTGTCCTAACATCAGCACACGTCTCTCTGCTGTGTCCTAACATCACAGCACACAGCATCTCTCTCTGCTGTGTCCCTAACATCACAGCACACCGCATCTCTCTCTGCTGTCCCTAACATCACAGCACACCGCATCTCTGCTGTGTCCTAACATCACAGCACACCGCATCTCTCTCTGCTGTGTCCTAACATCACAGCACACCGCATCTCTCTGCTGTGTCCCTGCTTCTCTCTCTGCTGTGTCTTACATCACAGCACCCGCATCTCTCTCTGCTGTGTCCCTATCACCACCGCATCTCTCTCTGCTGTGTCCTAACATCACAGCACCCGCATCTCTCTCTTGCTGTGTCCTAACATCACAGCACACCTGCATCTCTCTCTGCTGTGTCCTAACATCACAGCACACCTTCTTTGTGTCTGACACAGCACACATCTCTTGTTGTCCATCTGCTCTGTGTCCATCACAGCACACCGCATCTCTCTCTGCTGTGTCTAACATGCACAGCACGCATCTCTCTCTGCTGTGTCCTAACATCACAGCACACCGCATCTCTCTCTGCTGTGTCCTAACATCACAGCACACCGCATCTCTCTCTCTGCTGTGTCCTAACATCACAGCACACATCTCTCTCTGCTGTGTCCCAACATCACAGCACACCGCATCTCTCTCTGCTGTGTCCTAACATCACAGCACACACATCTCTGCTGTGTCCCAACATCACAGCACACCGCATCTCTCTCTGCTGTGTCCCTAACATCACAGCACACCGCATCTCTCTGCTGTGTCCTAACATCACCTTTGCTCTCTCTCTGCTGTGTCCTACATCAGCACACCACATCTCTCTCTGCTGTGTCCAACTCGTTGTCACATCACATCTCTCTCTGCTGTGTCCTTCACAGCACACCGCATCTCTCTCTGCTGTCCTAACATCACAGCACATCTCTCTCTGCTGTGTCCTAACATGCAGCACACCGCATCTCTCTCTGTATCCCTAACACAGCACACCGCATCTCTCTCTGCTGTGTCCCTAACATCACAGCACGCATCTCTCTCTGTGTCCTAACATCACAGCACACCGCATCTCTCTCTGCTGTGTCCCTAACATCACAGCACACCGCATCTCTCTCTGCTGTGTCCTAACATCACAGCACCATCTCTCTGCTGTGTCCCTAACATCACAGCACACCGCATCTCTCTGCTGTGTCCCTAACATCACAGCACACCGCATCTCTCTCTGCTGTGTCCCAACATCACAGCACACCGCATCTCTCTCTGCTGTGTCCCAACATCACAGCACACGCATCTCTCTCTGCTGTGCCTCTTGTCACAGCACTGCATCTCTCTCTGCTGTGTCCCTAACATCACAGCACACCGCATCTCTCTGTGTCCCAACATCACAGCACCGCATCTCTCTCTGCTGTGTCCCTAACATCCCACACACCGCATCTCTCTCTGCTGTGTCCTAACATCACAGCACCATCTCTCTCTGCTGTCCGTCCCAGACCGCATCTCTCTCTCTGTGTCCCTAACATCACAGCACACGCATCTCTCTCTGCTGTGTCCTGCTCACGCACACGCATCTCTCTCTGCTGTGCAACATCACAGCACACCGCATCTCTCTCCTGTGTCCTAACATCCAGCACACCATCTCTCTGCTGTGTCCCAACATCACAGCACACCCATCTCTCTCTGCTGTGTCCCAACATCACAGCACACCGCATCTCTCTCTGCTGTGTCCTACTTTACAGCACACCGCATCTCTCTCTGCTGTGTCCCTAACATCACAGCACATCTCTCTCTGCTGTGTCCCAACATCACAGCACACCGCATCTCTCTCTGCTGTGTCCCAACATCACAGCACACCGCATCTCTCTCTGCTGTGTCCTAACATCACAGCACACCGCATCTCTCTCTGCTGTGTCCCTAACATCACAGCACACCGCATCTCTCTCTGCATTCCTAACATCACAGCACACCGCATCTCTCTCTGCTGTGTCCTAACATCACAGCACACCGCATCTCTCTCTGCTGTGTCCAACATCACAGCACACCGCATCTCTCTCTGCTGTGTCCCTAACATCACAGCACACCGCATCTCTCTGCTGTGTCCTAACATCACAGCACACACATCTCTCTCTGCTGTGTCCCTAACATCACAGCACACCGCATCTCTCTGCTGTGTCCTAACATCACAGCACACAGCATCTCTCTCTGCTGTGTCCTAACATCACAGCACATCTCTCTGTGTGTCCTAACATCTTTGCATCTCTCTCTGCTGTGTCCCTAACATCACAGCACACGCATCTCTCTCTTGTGTCTCTCCAGCACACGCATCTCTTGTTTGTCTCTTTCACAGCACACCATCTCTCTCTGTGTGTTCAGCACGCATCTCTCTGTGTCAACATCACGCACGCTCTCTCTGCTGTGTCCTAACATCACAGCGCACTCTCTCTCTGTGTCCCTAACATCACAGCACACGCATCTCTCTGCTGTGTCCTAACATCACAGCACACCACATCTCTCTCTCTGCTGTGTCCTAACATCACAGCACCGCTCTCTGTGTCCTACATCACAGCACCTGCATCTCTCTGCTGTGTAACATCACAGCACACCGCATCTCTCTCTGCTGTGTCCCTAACATCACAGCACACCACATCTCTCTCTGCTGTGTCCCAACATCACAGCACACACGCATCTCTTCTGTGCTCCTGCATTTTCTTGCTGTGTCCCAACATCACAGCACACGCATCTCTGCTGTGTCCCAACATCACAGCACACATCTCTCTCTGACAGCACACTGCATTTCTCTGCTGTGTCCTAACATCACAGCACACCGCATCTCTCTGTCTAACTCCACCTTTCTGCTTGTCTCAGCACCCGCATCTCTCTCTGCTGTCCTAACATCACAGCACACCGCATTTCTCTCTCTGCTGTGTCCTAACATCACAGCACACTGCATCTCTGCTGTGTCCCACATCACAGCACACCGCACTCTCTGCTGTGTCCCAACATCACAGCACACCGCATCTCTCTCTCTCTCTGTGTCCCAACATCACAGCACACTGCATTTCTCTCTGCTGTGTCCCAACATCACAGCACACTGCATCTCTGCTGTGTCCAACATCACAGCACACCACCCCTGCTGTGTCCTAACATCACAGCACACCGCATCTCTCTCTCTGCTGTGTCCCAACATCACAGCACACACCGCACTTCTCTGCTGTGTCCTAACATCACAGCACACCGCATCTCTCTCTGCTGTGTCCTAACATCACAGCACACTGCCTCTCTGCTGTGTCCTAACATCACAGCACACGCATCTCTCTGCTGTGTCCTAACATCACAGCACACCGCATCTCTCTCTCTGCTGTGTCCCAACATCACAGCACACCGCATCTCTCTCTTGTGTCCTAACATCAGCACACCGCATCTCTCTCTCTGCTGTGTCCTAACATCACAGCACACCGCATCTCTCTCTGCTGTGTCCTAACATCACAGCACACTGCATCTCTCTGCTTTCAACGCATCTCTCTTGCTGTGTCCCAACATCACAGCACACGCATCTCTCTGCTGTGTCCTAACATCACAGCACACACTCCGCCAACCACCTCCTGAGCTCATTGCGAGTTTATGGGTCGTCCCGATGGCTCCAATTGGCCATTAAACCCGAGTTAATTGCTGTAGTTAGTAGTCGATGTCTCATTGCGTTTCGGATACGCACTGGTTCGCGGGCTCTGGGGTCATCTTCTCCCGGGGTTGACTGCTTCGTGAAGGATTCGAATCCAGGATGATTGAGGAAGAGGATTCTCTCTCTCTCTTAAGCCCTTATCCTTCAATACACACACACACACACACACTCACACACACACACACACACACACACACACACACACACACACACACACACACACACACACACACACACTCTACCAATCCTTTATCTCACTAATAAATCTACTATCAATATCAACCTGATTAATCTACCACTTATCTACCTGGCGGGTCTCTCCTAAAGGTTCATTAATTAAACCACCTTGATACCGTAATGATAAGGTTGTTTACGAAGAGTTAAATTACGTATTGACATGAGCGTTAACCAATAGGATGAGCTATTTGCTGAGTTAGTTAGCTCAATGTATGCGTTTCCTGAGTTGGCTGCGTTATTTAGCACATCTACTTGAGTATTGCCAAGTCTTGTTTACCTTTAGTTGAGCTTAGTAAGGACGCCCATTAATTCCGTGTCACGTAAAATGATTCTTTTACTTAACCCTGACAGAAATATATACCATACATAAACGCTGAAGCCAACCAAATGTTTTAATTATTTTTTGTTGTAGTTTCAATGGTTATTTTTTTCGTTTAATTTTGTTCTTGTTATAAATAAGAGAAGGTAGTGAGCGACTGTTGACAGGTAAGGGACTCAGGTGAAGTGGTTTTTGTATTTTAATTAACTTTTCTGACCTTTATCTTGTGTCGATTCCAGTGGCTTATTCCTCCTCTTCCCCCTTCTCTTTCTTCTTCTTCTTCTTCTTCTTCTTCTTCTGTGTGTTAAAAACTCCCAAATATAAAAGTCTATTTATTAATTTATTCGTTAATATATTTATTAATTCATTACATAAGAAAAAATATAAATGTGTGTTTAACGTCTATATTATAGGATAGATTTCATATAATATTTTCTATAATTTAGAGTTTAAATGTAAGTCAGGTTATACTGGTGGGACTGACTCAAGCTGTGAAGGTCAGGTAACTTATTTCAGGTAACACCCAAGTATACATGAATACATTAATAAGTGTGTATACTGTATATATATGTGTGTTTAGTATAGCGAAGGAATGTATTTAGAATAAGAGAATGACTTTTCCTCGGGGTTTGGTTAGGTTAGGCTGGGTTGGATTAGGTTGGGTTGGGTTAGGTTGGGTTAGATTAGGATGGGTTGGGTTGGGTTAGGTTAGGGTAGGTTATAGGAGCACTAGTCGCCTCAGGGTTGGAGTAGAATGCCAAACATATGTTATTTATGGCTGACCTCTGTAAGATATCGAGGAGCCTAGTGGTGCTGCCTCACTCTACACCTGTATGTCTGTCCGACGAGAGAAATAGAGACAGACAGACAAACAGACAGTCAGACAGACAGAAACAGAGGGAATGAGAGACATAAATGGTCAGAATGATAGTTTAAGAGACAGAATGAAAGCTGAGAGACAGAGACAGTGAGAGTGAATTTATCTTCTTTATTTTCTCCCTCCTTCCAACCTTCCTTTTCTCTTCACTCCTTTATTTCTACCTCCCTCCCTTTCTCCCTTTCTCCCTTCCTCCCTTCCTCTGTCATCCACAAACCACTCCACCCCCCAGTGTCTCGCCAGCTCAGCGCCATATTGTGATTTAGATTATTAGGTAGATTATGGCCTAAATCACCATAATCTACGGGGCTCCAGCAGACACCCAGCAGGACGCCATTTTTATCGTGGGTTTCCTTCATAAGCCAATCACATTTATCTGTCTTGTAGATCGTTTTTATCAGCCAATCACATGCATGAATGTCACGTAGTGTTGTGTTTTTATCAGCCTATCACACTCAGCCACAGCCTGTAGATCGGTTTTATTAGCCAATCACATTCGAATACGTCACACAGCTTGTATCAATCAGCCAATCACATCAAAGTTCATCATGTTTGCTAGATATTTCGATCTCTGGTATAACTGCATAATGAATGAATGAATGAATGAGCGTATGGATCGTAATTGGCTGATGGAAACAGTGCTTGTGACGTATTCTTATGCGATTGGCTGATAGTCTTAATCTACGTGACTTACTCTGTGACTGGCTAATAGACACCACTTATAACAGACTTACCCCCATGTGATTGGCTGATGGATACAACCTAATGGGCCGACGGACTCCCATGGTGAGGTTGATTCAGCATGTGTAATGGATCGTGTTATATCCTTAACCTCCTATATATTCCAATTTGGTAGTCGGCAGGTGGCGAGTAGGATGCCCTTAGGACCATACCTGGATAGTTTTCAAGGGTTCTCCGTCTCACCTGGGAGAGCTAGGGGGAGACTGGGAGTGTGTGAGGTGTTAGTCGAAAACTGAGATGGCGGGAAAGTTGTAAAATTGCGCGGGAAAATTATAAACAAATTGAGAAAGTTAAAAAAGCGCGGGAAAAGTGTCCAAGTTTTATAAGGTTTTTGGGAAGCCGTAGGTTGTGAGGGCGGTGTCTCCTCTTTTTGTTGTGATTATGCGGCCGTGGGAAGACCTCTCTCTCTCTCTCCGCAGCACCATGAGATCACGCCACAGCTTCAGGGAAGGCCGTGGTGTGGGCGTCACATCTGCTGGTAGTATCATGCACGGAGGACCCTGGTTCGGGCTACCGTGGTTGGCACCTGTGTAAATACGTGGGGTCCATCCCCTTGGTGACAGACATAGGGGGAGGTGGGGGCGTCTCTGTGAAGGTAACCGTGTTTGTGCTGTAATATGATGGAAATTTCACCAAAGTATTGATGACAGACATTGTGGGGTCCGTATGTGTGAAGGTATATAAGCTGTTGTGTTTTAATAAGAGTACAGTTGGTGTTGATTAAAGTGTTGCCAGAAACAAGATTATTATTAGTGGCTTAAACACAAGTGAAAGGTTATATTAAGTTTACTTCTCACCCATCGTCGTTTTCTTCGAAGTCTTACCCTTACCTATTGATAGTTGACCTAAAAGTATGTATGGTTATGCTATGAATATTATTACTGTCATTAGCGATAAAACAACAGTAAGACTAAAAGTAACGTTAATGATGTAAGGTCAGAGGAGTACAGTATGTTAAGTATGCCCTTCATCTACCACCGTTTTCTTGGAAGGTTTCCCCTCCCGCTGTGACAGAGATGTGTGTGGGTGGAGGCCAAGTTCTGTGTTTGATTGTTATTTAAGTGATGATGCTAATATAATGAAAGTAATAAGAGTTTTACTTATACAGGTATTTTGCTGTTCACAGATGGTTCATAAACCTTTAAGTATACCACTCAACAAGTAGTGCTTTCTCTTGTCTCAAAGGGATCATCTTGTCTGCAGTCAACAAGTCATTCAAGGAAATGTAATGGTGTCATTTTTTTCCCGGGAACACTAAAGCATTGACTAAGATAATAGTATCAGCTTTCCTCCACCCCGGAAAATCTTGTTTATGCCACGTGTGTCTGTTGACGTCACATAAACCAGGCTATAATGTGCCTCAGTTGTTGTTGACCTTTGTACCGGATGTCAGGAGAGGATGATGTCGAGTAAGAGGGTTGAATGACATCATATAAGATGTTGATGGCGTGAGGTTTGAATGACGCCATAAGTGAGGTGTTGATGATGTCAGATGCGGGTGACGCCATAAGTAAGATGACATAAGGCGTGTGGGTGTGGTGAGTGGGTGACATCCGTGAGGAGATGAAGGAGGTGGGGGGGTGAGTCAGGGCTCATCGGTGTTGTTGGTAAGGCACTGAGCCAGCCTGGCACTAACAGGGTGCCAACACACACTTACACACAAAAAAAAGACACATACACACAATCACACATACACACACACACACACAACATACACATACACACACACATACGCACACACACACACGCGCACACACACAAACATACACACACAAAATAAACACACACACACACACACACATACACAAACAAACTCCACGACGGGCAGCTTAAAACGTCGTGGAATGTGTACAAAGTAAGGTGCGGTGGCTGATTGAATACAACACCCACCTCTTGTCCATGGAGTCTCTAGTTCACGACCAGGAAACCTAACCTAAACTAACCTAACTTAACCCCCCAACAGTTGATCTATGTGTGAATTGGTACCTAAACTATACAGATAGGGAAATGAGGGTTGTTAAGTGCAGTACCGAGGAAGGCTTAGTTTGCAGTAGGCTATATCCACACTTCCCTTAACCGAGCTTCAGCTTTACAGGACCCACTTTCACCATTCATAAGTAGATGCGTTCATGGTATACCGACTTATACCGTGTTCAAGCCTTACTTTTTGATACGTAAAATGTTCTAAAATGGTACTTACATGAATTGAAATGTATACTTAAGTGTGCTTGTATTATTTAAAACAAACTTACAACTCTTGAAAATCTACTTATGTGTACTTGAATTACTTAGAACCTACTAAACAGCACTTATAACACTTTAAACGTACTGACATTACTTAACACCTTCTAAACAGCACTTATGACTCGTTAAAACATACAAAACCTTACTTACATGATAAAAAAAATCTTAAACCTTACTGATAAAACATAAGATCTAAACCAATTATTACATCATATCTGGGGGTTAGCGACCACAGTCCTCCACCCTAAACATTCTCGGGCTGCTTTTACCAATCCCCTAAAGTTTTTTTATCTCTTTGGAGACCCTAATCTAACCCTAACGTAACATATCTTATCCTAATCTAACCCTAACCTAACATATCCTATCCTAATCTAACCCTAGCTTAACATATCTTATCCTAATCTAACCCTAACCTAACATCCTCAAGTAGCGTTAAAGTTTTGCTAATTATCAGGTGAAATAAGCAGGGAGGGGGGCTAATCTTCAGGTGATCTTTATAAAACTTAATCAAATCAGTAGAAATTAAATAAGTGTTGCTAACATCTACGTGTGTGTGTGTGTGTGTGTGTGTGTGTGTGTGTGTGTGTGTGCGTGACTCTGCCCTCGTCAACTGGCATCCACACAAATAGCAGAGGTTCTTGCTATTACCCTGTGTACAACAAGGCAGTGTGTCTTCCAGCGCTTACTGTACTGAGAGGAATGTGTCTAATAGCAGATGGTGAATGGAGTGAGTTATGGGGATGTTAGGCTCCCTCTCTCTCTCTCTCTCTCTCTCAAACCACAACACAATATATATCAATTGGTCGAGAATTTAACTTAGTGGGTCCTTGACTTTTTGCTCGTGAGTATGTTAAGCTTAGTAGAGATGTGTAAAATAATATTGGTGACACTACATACATACATACATACATACATGCATACATACATACATACATACATACATGCATACATACATACATACATACATACATACATACATACATACATACATACATACAGACATACATACATACATACATACATACATACATGCATACATACATACATACATACATACATACATACATACATACATACATACCCCCCCATTCATTCTTGGTCCCTCCCTCTCCCTCTTCTCCACCCTCTCATCTCCCTCCTTGCATCTCTTCCTTTCCTTCCCTCCCTCCCACCCCTCCCCCTCCCCTCCCCCTGCATCTCTTCCCTTTCCTTCCCTCCCTCCCCTCCCCCTTCCTCCCCCTGCATCTCCTCCTCCCTCCCTCCCTCTCTCCGCTTAGTAATCCTTGGGTGGGGGCAGGGTGGAAGGTATAATCTATCAGACTCATAGAAGCAGCAGGTCCGGCTTGCTCACTGATGACCCCAACACACACACACACACACACACACACACACACACACACACACACACACACACACACACACAGGAAGTCTGCATGATATTGTTGATGACACACTCTCTCTCTCTCTCTCTCTCTCTCTCTCTCTCTCTCTCTCTCTCTCTCTCTCTCTCTCTCTCTCTCTCTCTCTCTCTCTCTCTCTCTCTCTCATCCCTCCTTCATCCCTCCTTCCTTTCTTCCTCACTCCCCACATCCCTTCCATTCCACCTTTTCATATTCCTTCTTCCCTCACTGCCGTTCTTCCTTCTTCCCTTTCCACTTTTCTTTCCTTCCTTTCCCTCCCTCCATCTCCCCCTCTCCTCCTCCTCTTTCCTCTCTTCTCTCTCCTCCTTCCTTCCTCTCTTCCTTTCCCTCCCTCCCTTCCTCTCCCTCCTCCCCTCTCCCCGTCCCTTCCTCCTCCCTCCTTTCTTTTCACCTCCCTCCCTTCTCCTTCTCCCTTCCTCCCTCATCTCTCCCTTCCTCTCCTCCTCCTCCCCTCCCTCCCCCTCCCTCCCTCCTTCTTCTCCTTCCTCCTTCCTCTTCTCCTCCCCCTCTCCCTTCCTCTCCCCCTTCCTCTCCACACCCCCCCTTCCTCTCCCTCCCTCGTTCCTCTCCCCACACCTCAGATCTGACAGCGTACGTGGCGGCAGCTTGATGAATGAAACAGGTTTTTGTGAATGAATCATAAACATGAATGAGAGACCACGTGTGTGTGTTTACGTTTGTTTACACTATTGTTGTGTTTATTACGTGTGTTTGTGAGGCTTTTGTTATATTATGATGTTTTTGTTATTATTGTTATTGATATTATTAATTATATTTTTTATTATTTTCATCATCATTATCAGTTATTATTTTCATTATTATTATTATTATTATTATTATTATTATTATTACCCACATATTAATAGTTATACTAACATATATTAGCTTGGTATACTCAAGGAAAGGAATGTGCCCAACAAGTGTTAATCTGGTATACTCAAGGTATATACCAAGATTATATTAACCTATGAGCTTTCCTTTGAGTTATTGTTTCACCCCAACATAACCCGCGATTACTGTATACCACAAACACTAACTCTGTCTGTGTGTGTGTTATAGTGAAAGTTATCATCCCACATATTGATATATATATATATACTTACCGCAATATACTTAAAGAATATCCCCAGCATATACTAACATGATATATTCTTGATGACAGGTCCAAAGGGGTGGACGGCGGGTTATACCTGCCCCGGGGACCATGTGGAGATGACAAGTTCAGGGTAAGTACTGACTTTTTTCTTCCCCCCCCCGTCTCTCTAATATATATGTCTGAAGTGTTGCCAGTTACCATATATTTCAGTCGTATATTTCGACACGTGTATAAGCCGCGCGGTTTCCAGTTTCTCATTTTATCTGTGTTATTTGTTAATGTATTTTTTTACCTACAGTTGCCAGTTGTAAATTTATCTAAGAATAGTCTCTTGAATATATTCCCTTGTAGTTGCCAGTTTGCATTTATTGAGAAGCATACTCGTTTGGGGGTTGCCAGTTTGCCTTTTATTAATATATATGGAAGATATACCTTCGTGTGGGTCAAAACGTCTACAGTCTTTCAGGAATATACGCAAGATATATTCCAGAGAAGTTACCGTTATATTCGAGGTATATTTTACACACAGTTGCCAGTTTCTGAATACATACATAGATAGATTTTTAATCGTATATACTTGATTCGTTAGTAGTCTGAGATATATAACGCGTATATTCGGGGTATATTTATCGACCTACCATATATTAGTGTGTTGGTGTCGAGATAGGATATATTATTGTATAGTATCTATATGCTGTCTCTCTAGTGACCAGTTTTCCATAGTCTGCCCTGAGGCTTGGAAGTTTCCGTGTATGGTAGAAAGTGGGAAATATTTACCTGAGGCGACTCCTTCAGGTGTGAGGCAGGGACTATGGTAATGTGGGTGCCCGGGGGGTTAGCTTGTATAATGTAACGGCCGTATTGCCTTATTCATGGTGGTTGATCTGTCTGTCTGTCTGTCTGTTTTTTTAACTTGATGTATGTATGTGTATATCAATAATAGCTGTATATTTACGTATTTTGTTCATTTATTTTTCTATTTATTCGTATTTATATAGCGACTAATTTTCTGTCTATTTATCTTCATGAGTATCTGTCTATGTTACTGTCAGTTTGTCTATGTTACTCTCTGTTCATCTGGTTATTTATGTGTTAGTTTGCCTGTCTATGTACCCACTGATCTGTCTATCACTACCTTTCAATAAAACTTCACAAATGTTTATTATAGTTACATTAGTGAGTCATCGCAAACGACCAGCATGTAACTGCTTCTTATTTATACAACACAAGCTTCTCACAACCTCGCACGTCAGTTACTGGGGCTGAGTCAACTGTAGTTTCTCCCCCTATTAGTTTATTTACAGCTGAAGATAAACCAACCTAACACTACCTGGGCTGGTTTGGTTAGGTTAGGTTAGGTTGGCGTTTGGTTAGGTTTGGTTAGGTTAGCGTTAAATTGGTTAGATTAGCGTTAGGGTGGTTAGATTAGGTTGGCGTTAGGGTGGTTAGGTTTGGTTAGGTTAGCGTTATATTGGTTAGATTAGCGTTAGGGTGGTTAGATCAGATTGGCGTTAGGGTGGTTTTTGCCTTCGGGTAGTTCGGTGTATCTTACCTCTTCGGCTACGAGAATAATTTACCATACGAACCTCTTGAGATTTTAGACGGAAATATAGCATAAATTGGGAACTTTAAAACACAGGTATACGTTAATGTTATATTGAAATGTAACAAATATAGAAACGTAATGACTTAAACCTGTTAATTAAAGAACTAACTGTAATTAAAACCCACATATATCTGTAAATAAATTCATTATACACATAAATTACAATTGTGTATAAAATAAGAGCTTTATTTTTTGAGTATTTCAGCTGCTAGGGATGTTAAGTAGTCTCAGGTCTATGCTTCAACAACAAACAATTTATAAAGATTAATAAGGTTGGTGTTAGGAATGTGTCACCTACCAGCGTGTTATGGAGGCGAGTCATAAAACAGTAAACGCTTGTATAACAATGCCGGTGGTATTGTTTTACGCGGGTGAGGAACTACAGCTCTCACCCTCGTTAATATCACGTTACTTAGACCTTATTACACCTTGTTTCTTACAGTGTGTTCCTCTTCAAGTGTGTATTATTAATGAATTACTCGGCAGTGAGGAAATTAAAAGAGAGAGAGACATGTTGAATGGCTCGAGTGTGGAAATATTAGCGCTTTCTCCTGCTGTTTACACGCTGCCAGTCACATGTTGCTCCCCCTCCTGACGGTACGACAGTCTGGGTTCGCTCTGCTAGATGACTGATTCACGTCTCTATCTGATTGTCTGAAATAATCAAGTAAATGTTCAATACTAAGGGAATTATTGTTATGGTGATGTTGATAAAGAGGTAATTATTTTAGATCGTAACATATGAAAGGGCGTAAGTATGAGAAGAGAATTATTTGTCACGGGTATTTTTTGCATCACACATCTGGCAGCGGGCCTCCTGCCAACCCGGGATTGGGCGACACAGAAAAGTTGTTTAGGTTGGCGAACTTCCGGAGGTAGGATGATTCTCGCAGGATAATCTCCCTCGTATTCCCTGACCTTAGACATTGAACTTTAAACACTTAATATAACTTCAGCCTTAAATATAGGTAAGTTAGAGTGCGGATATATGAGATGTGGAGTTGTAGCGAAGATAAACAGAGGTGAGGGTGGGTGTACACGGCCTGGCATATGTCCCGGGACGATACTAGTCTATCACCAGGAGAAAACTGTTTAGGATAAGCGGGCAGTGATGGCAACAGTGATAACGCATCACCTCACTACACTTGCTACGCTGCTACCTGACCCTCACGAACAGTCAGAAGACCTCGTCCTAGAGGCTCGTAAGTTCCTGGATATAAACTGAGGAGCTTGACCTCATCTCTTGTGAGTCTAAAGGGTCAGATTGGGCCTGACCCGAGTCCTGCGGCGGCTGCTCTGCTGTCCGTGTGGGAGTGAATCAACAGCTGCTGTGTCGGACGTGGCCAGTCGATCAGCTGTGGCCATCAGACTCACAGCTGTTCCCATCCGTCGTTGTTTTTGTAGTGTCCTGGTGTGGTGTGGTGTGGTGAGGTACTCATGATATACTGTACTGGTGCTAAAATGCTCACCTAACACTGAAACGTTTTTGTCATTGTGATTAAAAACGTTTGTGAAAGTAAAGACATACAACTAATATAAAAGTAATGTCAAGAAGTGAATACATGTGAATATAATTAGGCTAAATGGTTTTATTATTGCGATAGTGTAATTAAAAACGTCCATAAAGCCACATATTATATCACTGTTTACTGAATTGGATTATTATTGTGTTCTTAGAGCTGAAAACGTTCATAAATACGGAAACATTTTAATACTATCGGAGTGAAACATTTACTGTGACATTAGACGTTTGTGTATGACAGGCTATTAAAAACGTTAGTTAGAATGTTTAATATTGAAAAGCTCTTATAAGACAAATTTAATCTTGTGGCAACAGACAAACTTTGGCTGTGGAGGAAAACGTTTACTTTGATTTACAAGTTTAATGCGGATATATATAAGGGTCTATTTGGGACAGTTGTTTAACAATACCGAGAATACTAAACAAAATTAATTATTATATTTCATGTAAGACTGAAACGTTTGTAACATTTAATTTACAAAGGTCACCGAACAGTGTTGAAAATAACACCCGTGTGAGTCCCTAAGTGCTGCCAGAAACATTTAATTTGGACTTTAAACCTGGTAAACGGTCTATATTAATGTTTTCGATATTCAGTATAATTAATCAACGTTACCAATCATATATTATAATCATTGTGTATCTGTTTATCTTGTAGTGATGTGTTATGGTGAAAGACTTTAGAATTATGATAAAGAACTAAACAATATGGAAAATTACATCATTTGGTTCGAACAAAGAGACGCAGCTTACTGACACGACTCATCGACTATAGAACCCAGTACCAGGTTAGTAGTCTCTCTCACTCTCTCTCTCACTACCTTATGTTCAATTAGTCTAATGGTGTTTAAATCGTGTAAGTCGCTACATGGCCGATTGACCCCGTGTCTAATCTAACTTAACCAATGGGAGTGGAGACCAGCTCTAATAGATCCTAATCCTGATACCTAACAGAATCTTACCATTGGGATTAAGGCCCATGTCTTAATGAGCCTCTTGTGTCCCAGTACCTGATAGACCCCGATACTAATGGAGCTCGATACTGATAGACCCCGATACTAATGGAGCTCGATACTAATGGAACTCGATACTAATGGACCCCGATACTAATGGAGCTCGATACTAATGGAACTCGATACTAATGGAACTCGATACTAATGGAACTCGATACTAATGGACCCCGATACTAATGGAGCTCGATACTAATGGAACTCGATACTAATGGACCCCGATACTGATGAAGCTCGATACTAATGGACCCCGATACTGATGGAGCTCGATACTAATGGAACTCGATACGATACTGATGGAGCTCGATACTAATGGAACTCGATACTAATGGAGCTCGATACAAATGGATGGAGCTCGATACTAATGGACCCTGATACTGATGAAGTCGATACTAATGACCCTCGATACTGATGGAGCTCGATACTAATGGAACTGATACTAATGGAGCTCGATACAATGGACCCCGATACTGATGGAGCTCGATACTAATGGAACACGATACTAATGGACCCTGACAATGGAATGTATGACCCCGATACTAATGAACTCTATAATAATGGACCCCGATACTGATGAACTCGATACTAATGGAACACGATACTAATGGACACATACTAATAGACCCCGATACTGATGGAGCTGATACTAATGGAACACGAAGGACCCCGATACTAATGGAACTCGATTCTAATGGACCGATACTAATGGAACTCTATAAAATGGACCCCGATACTAATGGAACTCGATACTAATGGCCGATACTAATGGACCACGATACTAATGGACCCAGATACTAATGATCGATACTAATGGAACTCGATACTACTGGCCCCCGATATAATGGACCCAGATACTAATGGACCCCGATACTAATGGAACCCGATACTAATGGAACTCGATACTAATGGACCCCGATACTAATGGAGCTCGATACTAATGGACCACGATACTAATGGACCCAGATACTAATGGACCCCGATACTAATGGAACTCGATACTAATGGACCCCGATACTAATGGAGCTCGATACTAATGGACCACGATACTAATGGACCCCGATAACATGGACCCCGACACTTATGGACCCAGATACTAATGGACCCGATACTAATGGACCCCGATTCTAATGGGCGTCATAATTGCACCGTGGCTGTACTGTATATGGACTGGGTTTTTTTCATTCCCATTTACCATGACACTAACGTAAGAATCTTCAGGAACAGGGGAGTTAACGCCACCCCAAACCTAGTAACGTCTTCGTGATGTCGTAATCTAACTACAGGTTGTCTTGCTCTCTAATGATCGTTTGAGTCTAACCATCTGACTAAATACCCAGTAGTGTTGCCAGGGGCTTCAAGCCACTCTCTAGTAACGTGGATATGAATATTATACATCTGGAGGCCACTGGGGTTTGACATTCCTCTAGTGGCTGTCAAGCTGTGGAAAAGTATCATATCAAGGATGTTTGGTCAGATTATTTTAAAAAGATTGAAATACTGTAACTGAATTATTTTAAGTTATTTACACTTCGTTGATGACTTGTAGTGCGCTGATGTGAAGTTATCGTGTTGTTGTTCAGCTGAGTCTGATAAAAATGGTTGAATATTTATAATTAATTATATTTTTACATATTCATTTATCATATTTTATCATTCTTTATTATACAGTTTCATGTAATATTTTTGGTGGTTAATTTATCTTATTTAACGTTTCTTCGATAGCGTAAATTATTCTGTGCGTCGGGATAGAGTGTTTATATTCCGCTAATGATTGTCGTAGGTTGTGAGTCAAGTTATCGTATGTAAGGTTTAGGTCGGTTATAACCCCAAACCTAAACTCTGTATTGAGAGACACTATCACTGCCGCACCTAACTAAAAAAGACAACAACAGTGTTACCGTCTGCCTCTAAACCATAAAACTAATCAACATCAGGTGAGGTAGGTGAGGTTCGGTACACCTGTGAGTGGTAAAGACAGGGGTACAACAGCCCTCCTCCCCCCTCCTTGCCCCTCCCCGTCCACTTTCCGCCCCTCATGTACATCCCCCCCTACCTCTCCTCCCCGCCCCGCCCTCTCTCTTGTATTCAGATTTCAGTCTCGTCTGGTAGTGATCAAAGCCGTCTCAGCCACCAGGTTACTCCCCAGTAGACAAGGACAACAGTCATTCGCTGTCCAGGTAGAGCGCTGGTTGGCTTTTGTTGTTGTCATTCGCTGGGGCAAACGTCGGCATTTCCCGATTGGTCACCTTGAAAAGTTGACAGATTTTCATTGGCTAGTAGTGATTTAGCGCGAACCAGAGTAGAGCCAGGACCCCCTCATGCCAGTCATATTGAAGACTTGTGACACGAGGAGTTAAGCGATGGTGATGGAAGACCTCGAGGACTTTAGTGATGATATCCCCGCCTTAGTCCAGGTATCTTATATATTCGTTGTATTACTGTCCTGGCGCGTCGGTGTGTGGTGCTCTATAAGAGAACTTACATAAACAAAGGCTTATGATAAATATTCCTTTCCCAAAAATGTAAGAATTGTTCACGTTATTTTGTTGTGATTAAATAAAGATAAACATTATGAGTGACGACATAAGAGACTGACGCCAAAATAGACGTTCTGAAGTTGTGTTGTCTTAGTGAGGTGATAACACGAGACGTAGAGTTATAGTGTGATCTTGAAGGTAACTCGTCATCACGAAATGGTCACCTTTGAGCTAGCTACCCGAAGGCCATTTTGATAGTGATTAATGGAGGCTGAACATTTGTTAGCACCTGCTTGACCCGGTGATAACTGTGATGAATTGTATACCTGCTTACCTGGCTGGACACCTGTCTGATACAAAAGAACACCTGGGGCCAATGCATCACCTGGCCAAAGTTTAGTCCAATACATCACCTGGCCAATGTTTAGTCCAATACACCACCTGGCCAAAGTTTAGTCTAATACATCACCCGGCCAATGTTTGTCAATACACCACCTGGCCAATGTTTAGTCCAATACATCACCTAGCCTGTTAGTCCAATACATCACCTGGCCAATGTTTAGTCCAATACATCACCTGGCCAAAGTTTAGTGTAATACACCACCCGGCCAAAGTTTTGTCTAATACACCACCTGGCCAATGTTTAGTCCAATGCACCACCAAGCTAAAGTTTAAAGGCATATTGGACAGGATAATTTACTGTGTTTTGATGCTCAAGGTGTACGCCAACAACTCTCTCTGGCAGGGAGTACCAAGGGATGTTATTCTAGAGTAAACTAAGGTAACGTTAAATTTATCAGACACACACACACAAAAGGCGCCAGTTACACATCTTCACTATCATCTTTGCTGTGAGTTAACTTTTCCTATGGGTTAAGCTCTATCTACCGTGAGTTTTTCCTATGGGTTAAGCTCTATCTACCGTGAGTTTTTACTGTGGGTTAAGCTCTCCCACTCTCCTTCTACCAAGAGTTTATTTACATTTCGTCACTGGTTGTCGTCTGGTGTGGGTCAAGTTATCGTATTGTATGTAGGGTTATTTTTCCCAACACTCAAAGACATGATTTATCCTACATCTGGGAGGGTTAAGTTTGTTTACATTGCGCTACTGGTTGTCGTCTCTTTTGGGTGATGTTATCGTTGGAATGGGTCTGTTTAATACAAAAAAAAAAGTCACTGTATATTACCTAGGTCGGATAACTGTCCCCTGTGGATAAGATGCGAGAATATACCTACCTAACTGGATAACTTAAGCTGTGTTTATAAGACGACGTTCACTTAACACCATTTAGGAGATGTTACTTAGTTAGGTTCTTATTTCTTACTCCATGTGGAATATTTATCGAAGGACTCTATAATATGGTACTCTGGTTGTTCAAGTCCTCGGGATTTAACCAGAAACTGAGTACTTATACACCCTAGGAGGTTAAGTCATCGTACTCTGGTGTTAAGTTTCTGGGATAATAGACATTTTATTACTTGTACTCTGATGGTTATATTTTCTTAATGGTTGAATAAAGTCGTCGTACTCTGAGGACTCAATTTAAAAGATTGTTTAGTCATGGTACTCAAAACGTACTCTAAAATAGGAAAAAAAAATGTGCAATGAAGATGACGTTGAGTATGTAAGAGAAACTTCCTGTACTCTGATGGAATGTACTCTGGGAGGTGAGCTGGAGAGTGAGTTGTTGTCTTAGTCATCGTCCTCAGAGACATCATTATCGTCATCATCGTCATTAGGGTCGTCAGGGTCATCATCATCATCACCATCATCATCATCGTCACCACCATCATCATTATCATCACCACCATCATCATCATCGTCATTATCAGAGGTCATCAGGGTCGTGGTTGAGGTAGACCAGCCAACATTATTACAGGTCTGTGTTGAAGAAACATAATTGCCTCGGACATGTTGCAGTTCTCGCCCCCGGCTGCAATAAGACCATTTTTTGTGGCGCTTAATGTTAGCGGGGTATTGTTGCGGTGCTCTTCTTGTGTACGTGTGTGGGGGGTTTAATTTTAGCGAGGTGCCGTTGCTATGTTGGGGTGGTTGTATTGTTTTGGTTGAGTTTATTTTTGGCGTTAGTGTTATGTGTTTTGGTGGGGGATTATTTCCGTGTTTGCCGTCGGCTTTTTTGTAATTAAGTTTCATTTTGTATTGTTAGATCAGAAAGAACAATACAGGTACGAGGGCAAGTACAGGTGTGTTTGTAGATTCATGTACAGGTGCATGTACAGTACAGGTACAAGTGCATGTGCAGGTACAGGTGTATGTGTTGGTATAGATGCAGGTATAGGTTGACGTACAGGTACAGCTAAAGGTACAAGTACAAATACACCTGCAGGCACGGTACAGTTATAGTTACAGCTCTGCAATTAGGTACAGATACAAATATAGATACGGATAGAAATAGAATTCTGGGTACAAACACACACACACACACACACACACACACACACACACACACACACACACACACACACACACACACACACACACACACACACACACACATACACACACACACACACACACACACACACACACACACACACATACACACACACACACACACACACACACACACACACACACACACACACACACACACACACACACACACACACACACACACACACACACACACACACACACACACACACACACACACACACACACACACACACACACACACACACACACACACACACACACACACACACACACACACACACACACACACACACACACACACACACACACACACACACACACACACACACAACACACACACACACACACACCTATAGAGTACAGGAACAAATACATTTAAGGATCAGTGTAAACAATGACGCATCATATTGTATACACAGAAGGTAAACAAACTTATCCCTTTTACCTGTCATAATTGTACACCTGGTGGCCATCTTTGTCTTGCCAGTATCCACAGCTTCTCCTCGACCCCCTCCTGTGCTTCCGTTTGGTTGTGTTTTTAATTCATTATTGAAGTAGTTTAGTAGATGTGTGTTTGAATTTGTATGTCATTGCTGGTGATTTATATTTAACTTGTAATAATGATAATAATAGTAGAAAATTATAATAAATATGGATATTAACGATGCTAATTATGATAACGATAATAGGAGTTACTAGTATGATTATAATTGCGACGATAATATGAGAAAGTGTCTAATAATAATAATAATAATAATAATAATAATAATAATAATAATAATGGTTAAGGTCTCGGGGCTGACACATACAGGGTCCAATTATCGTCACCAGAGAGGTACAGGGCCCCAAACAAGCACGTCCGTCTCCCTCCCCCTCCTAATGACAACTAGTGAGAGCGGTGGGCAGATGACCCCACGACCCCCGGGGTGAACCAGTTAACTGTAATTGTTGGTACAGTTTCAGAGGCCCACCGACGCGACGTTTCACTCAACGTCCTGGATGGCGTCCCGAGACTCAAGAGATTCACATGGTAAAGTGTAACTCCTATAAACTGGTGATGTGAGAAAGTCTCTTATCTTGTTGACTTAGGCTGACACGCTACCATGGATTCTCAATGGTTCACACGTTAAATATTTCCCTTAACTTGAGATGTGAGAACGTATGTATCAGCCTCCCTTAAGCTACGACACTAAGATAGATATTCTCTAAGGTCGATAGGCATAAATTTTCTCATTAATTGGGAAATATTAAACCGTATATTTCACCTAATTTAGCTGTTAATACTCAAATATTCATCCGTTTAATTTTCTCTTTTAACTAATGATGTAACAACGTACCTAATTGCCCATTTAAGTCTCAAGAATGAATTTCCAAAGTTTATAAGTTAATCTTTAAATAGAAACATGAGAACCTGTCTAACTGATCCACCTGAAACTTCGACGTTCAATTTGGGTGAAAGAAATTAACACTCGAGATTCTATCACCAATTGACACATTTTCTTGTTATAGAGATCAAAGTCAACACAGATGTCGGACACTCGGGTACAGATACAACCCGGGGCGCCTCTGGTGGTGGAGCTGGTCGTAGTGAAAGCTGTTTAGACGTTATATACTGTATGCTGCTATGGTACAGTTTCAGTGGTGGGGTGGCTGGGGAGGAAGTCATATGTCTGTCTGTCTGTTCATCTATAAAAACGTAACAAAAATAATGTAGTTTATTGGGATCACATGACTATTAATCCATCCATTTCATTTTGAGATTAGTCATCCTAACGCTACCTGGGGCGGGGGAAGGGTACGGTTAAGTTAGGTTACGTTACGTTATATAAGCATTAGGGTGGTTAAACTTAAGGTGAAACGAGATGGATGGACTCTAGTAATCTTCATGCTATCTGCTTATTGTATACAAAGAGCCCAGGATTGGCTCCCTCCTCACGCTGGCCAACCTTGATGCGTTATTGAGCGAGCGTGCCTGTAATGTAAACAAATCCGTTCTTGAAGTCGGATCTGAGTCGCTCCACGTCACTCCCGGAGCTTGTTGTGGTGGTGCTGGGCGCTGTAGGAGAGCTAACAGTGGTGTGTTATTGACTAAGGCACCATACTCCTGACGATGAATTCACCGTGCGGCCTGATCCACAGGTCTGACGGCTTATTTGGGTCTCTGGGCAGTTTTAGCTTGATTTAGTAGGTCAGGAAACAGCTGATCTAGACCACAACGTTTAGATGAGGGTGAAACATCAAAGGCCACAACGTTCGAAGGTGAAACGGATTAAGCTAAAACGTTTGTGGTTTTTTTTGTGGGGGGAGGGGGAGGGGGCTGAGAGAGAACGAATACTTGACCTCTCTGCCAGGCTCTGAGGTGCCGGCATATAGACCTGGAGGGAGAGAGGTGAGCGTCTGGGTGTGTGTGTATGTGTTACCAAGAGAACAGGTATATATAATTTTTTTATCAGGTGAAAATTAACCCCCCCTCTCTCTCTCTCTCTCTCTCTCTCTCTCTCTCTCTCTCTCTCTCTCTCTCTCTCTCTCTCATATATATATGTACTGTATATACATATAACTACCTTTCCTCCCTCTTGCCTAACCTCACTCTGTTCCTCCTTCCATCTTTCTTAGCCTCCCTCCCTCCTCCCAGTAGGCAGACGGACCCTGGCGTGGTTGGACAAGACTGCTTGGTATGTGTGTAATATACCCGTAAGCTGCCTCACCCGCCGCCCCGACCTGCCCGACCGACTTGTCCGACCTGCGTACGTGACCTTCCCCCACGGGTTAGGTGTCCGTAAGTGATGCCACGGACAGAGAAAGTTAGAGTAAGAGGTTTAGAAAGTTTGGAAGAGTTATACTGAGAGAGAGAGAGAGAGAGAGAGAGATGACTTTAGCACATGGTCGTGGCTGCTGGTACGTGCCGTGTACAAGTACTTCACCTGTACGTGACCTGTTTAATTAGCTGTCCGTGGCTGGTTCCTCATGAACTTTCTGGCATAATCCATGACCCTCCAGGCATTTGCGTCTTTAATGCATACTTCACGAAGGCAAGCATCAACTCCGCATGCTTCCCTGTTGGGCGCTGTAAACGTTTTTTGTGCTTCGCCTTGCACAGGATCCAAAGGGGTGCACAATAAACTAGCCCCCTCGCTGGGAACATCTGAAAATCTCTTGAACAACAGGTCGTGAAGGCCCCTAGACTCCACTGTTCTATTAGGCCCCAGCTCTAGTAAGTCCACTTTTATTTGGTAATAGGCTCCAGTCCTATTGGCCCCCAACTTTATAAACACGACCCAACGCAACCATAAGGACTGAGTCCACTTAGAACTAGGTGCCCATTAGAACTGAAACCACTTAGAACTAGGGGCCCATTAGAACTGAAACCACGAGAACTAGGGGCCCATTAGAACTGTAACCACTCAAAACTAGGGGCCCATTAGAACTTAAACAACTTGAGAACTAGGGGCCCATTAGAACCAGTAAACTATTCAAAACTAGGCCCATTAGAAACTTAAAACAACTTGAGAACTGAAACGAAGCAGAACTGTAACCACTCAAACTAGCTCCATTAGAACTTAAACAACTTAGAACTAGAAACAATAGAACTGCAACCATTCAAATTAGGGGGCCCATTAGAACTTAAACAACTTAGAACTAGGGCCCATTAGAACTGTAACCATTCAAAACTAGGGGCCCATTAGAACTTAAACAACTTAGAACTAGGGGCCCATTAGAACTGTAACTACCTGAAAACTAGGGGCCCATTAGAACTTAAAACAACCTTAGAACCAGGGGCTCCATTAGAACTGAAACCACTTCAGAAAACTATTAGCCCATTAGAACTGTAACAACTCAAAACTAGCCCATTAGAACTGTAACCATTCAAAACTAGGGGCCCATTAGAACTTAAACAACTTAGAACTAGGGGCCCATTAGAACTGTAACCACTCAAAACTAGGGGCCCATTAGAACTTAAACAACTTAGAACTAGGGGCCCATTAGAACTGAAACCACTCAAAACTAGGGGCCCATTAGAACTGAAACCACTTAAAACTAGGGGCCCATTAGAACTGAAACCACTTAAAACTAGGGGCCCATTAGGACAGTGGGCACTTTATAACATCACTGACATGTCCATTACACAAAGGATAAAAAAAAAAATTACCCAAAATACCTCCCTTTCCCCACACCAGGATACGAGCACAGATGTGTACCAGAATCCAGGTGTGCATCTGTGCTCGCCAGGTGTTTGGTGAAATGATAGAGTGCATACTATCTAATTAACTCGTCTGACCAGGTGAGGCTTATCTGATTTACACCAATAAATGTTTCTAGTTAGGATGATGGTGTTTTCGCCTCTAAGTATAAATAGATGGATTTGTATACACGCGTGATAGTTAATTATGATATACTTGAATAGATTTGTGTACAGTATATGTTTTATATATTTAGTTAGATATAAATAGATAAAGATGATAGAAATAGATAAGGTACATAGAAATAGATAAGGTACATAGATAAAGTACAGGTGATGGTAAGATTACAGGTTCTTTAGATACAGACACAGGTACAGGCTGCTGATACAGGTACAGGACACAGGTACAGGTACAAAGCAACCATCAGGCCAGGTACAGTTATTAATACCTCAGGGAATAGCTAACTTGGCCACTGTTGTCAAAATGTTTCAAATTAAGTTTCAAAATAATGTTCAGATTATTGTGTGTGTGTGTGTGTGTGTGTGTGTGTGTGTGTGTGTGTGTGTTAGACAAAGCTATTAGGTGTGAGATGGGGGGTGAGTGGGGGGCATTGTGGCACTGCAGCTCCCCCTCCCTCCTCCATCATATCTCCCTCCCTCCACCTCCCAACCCCTCCTCCACCTCCCAACCTTCTCCCTCCACCTCCCAACCCTCCCTCCTCCACCTCCCAACCTCTCCCTCCAATTCCCCAACCTCTCTCCACCCCCAAACTCTCCTCCACCTCCCAACCTCCTCCCCTGATACTAACCCCCTCCCTTACTCTCCCACCTCACCTTGTACCACTTATTCCCATCCCTTAATATTATCACTCCCTCTTCTCCTGCCCTCTTCCTCTCTCCTTCTTCTCCTTGCATTCCCTTCTACTTCCTCCTCCTCCTTTTTATCTTTCTCCTTCATTCTGACTCTCTCCTGCGAATTTCGGTATGTCTTCCGCTACTCATTATTTTATATTATAGAAAGCACCCGTTATACCACCCCAGCACACACACACACACACACACACACACACACACACACACACACACACACACACACACACACCGAGATAAGGTTCTTTTGGGTCCCTGCAGCGAGTCGTCTTGTTGTTGTGGCGGAGATCGATGTGTGTTGAATCATTGTCTGCACTAATGAGGTCGTCCAGGTGTGTGTTTGTTTGTGTTTGTTTGTGTTTGTTTGTGTTTATGTTAACTGGATGATGATTTGAGATGGGGATAGCGTGCTTTTTTTTTACGTATACACACACGCACACACAAACACATACTACATACTCTCTCTCTCTCTCTCTCTCTCTCTCTCTCTCTCTCTCACACACACACCAGCGCCAGTAGGTAACCTTCTATGAAAGACTACCCCTCACTGCCCCTTACCAAGCTAACTCTCCCAGTAAATTGCCTTATGAGGGGCTGAACGTGTCCCAGGTGGGGGGCCAGGCCGTTCACCTGAAAGGGAGAGGTTTTAGGTGGCGGTAGGAAGTTGTAGTTAATTGATTTTTAGGTAGGTGGGTGAAGGTGTAGGTGGGCGACCGGTGGTGTAATGGTCAGCATGCTCGCCTCGCAAGCGAGCGGACCCGGGTTCGATCCCCGAACATGGTGAAACTATGGGCAAGTCTCTTTACGCCATTTGTCTCTGTCTACCCAGCAGTAATTGGGGATCTGGATGTTAATCGATTTGCAGATCGTGTTCCGGGGCAATGTTTAGCCAGTGCAGTTGGCGAGTTGCCCGGTCTTCTCGGACTATTCCTTGACACTGGGTCATGCAACTCGTTAACTTAGGGTGTGGTTGTTGTGTTGGCGACAGCTTATACACCTTAAACAAATGCACGCCTAGGTGGCCCTTGGGCTGGCCATCCTCGTTACACGAGGGGCAACCATTATTATTGTTAGGTAGGTGTGTGTGAGGGTGTAGGTGGCTGGGTGAATGTGGAGGTAGGTTAGTGAGGGTGTATGTAGGTGGGGGCGGGTGAGGCTGGATTTAGATGGGCGGCAATGAGTTTAAAATGACGTTGGGGATTCAATGGGTAGTAGTGATTTTAAATGGGTGGGAATAACTCAAAAGAGGTGATGGTGGTTGTTGGTAGTAGGGTTTAAATGGGTGGTAGAGGATTTAATTGGGTGACAGTAGGGTTTAAATTGGAGGTAGGTGGTTTCAATGTGTGGCAGTAGGGTTTAAATGGGTGATAGTGATTTTAAATGGGTGGCGATGTGGTTTAAATGGGTGGCAATGGGGTTTAAATGGGTGGTAGAGGGGGAGAAGGAATACAACAACCCACATTGTTTATAATTGATCACTACCTGAGAAAACGGGAATTCCAGATCAGCTGATAGAAGGTCAATCAGCTGATGCGTGACGTCACAGGTATACCTTTTTTTATCAACCAGCCAATCAGCAGCTGCCTCTTACCTTTACCGAGTCAGGTGTTCAGGAATCCATCAAGGGTCCGTATTCTCACGACTCGTACGTTAAATTTTCCACTTAACTGTTACCGTGAGAATCCGTCTAATAATTCTCGAAGGTTCTTATGTTAAATTCCTTCTTAACTGTTAATAAAGATCTTATTATTAATGGCGACAAAATCATTGTGAGACTCTACTCTGTATTGGGATAACATAAGAAGAACATAAGAAAATAAGGAGTCTGCAATAGGCCGGTTGGCCTGTGCATGGCAGCTCCTGTCGAGAGTTACTACCACTCTCTATCATCCATGAATCTATCTAGCCTCCTTTTGAAACTTTCCAGAGTTCCCGCACTTACTACAAAGTTGCTAAGCTTGTTCCACTCGTCCACCACCCTATTTGTGAACCAGTTTCTTCCTATCTCCCTCCTAAACCTAAACTTATCCAACTTGAATCCGTTGCTCCGAGTCCTATCCTGCTCGGATATTATAAGAACTTTATCTATATCCCTTTATTGATTCCTTTCACCCACTTAAATACTTCTATCATATCTCCCCGCACTCTTCGTCTTTCTAGGGAATGCAAGTTAAGTTTCTTTAACCTATCCTGATATGGAAGGTTTCTAAGTCCCTGAATCATTTTTGTCATTCTTCGCTGCACCGACTCTAGTGAATTTATATCCATTCTATAATAGGGGCACCAGAACTGAACCGCATAATCGAGGTGCGGCCTAACTAGCGCAAGATATAGTTGCAATAAGTTGGTGATTAGCCCCCAGCTTATTTCACCTGAAGATTAACCACCCTAATGTTGCCCAGGGGGTTAGGTTAGGTTAAGTTAGATTAGGTTAGTATTAAGTTAGGTCAGGTTAGCGTTCATTTAAGTTAGGTTAGCGTTAAGTTTGGTCAGGTTAACGTTTGATTAGGTTAGGTTAGGTCAGGTAGATCAGGTCAGGTTAGGTTAGTTCAAGTCAGGTTAGGTTAAGTAAGACCAATCAGGAATGGGGCCCCATTTGACCAATTTGTCGGAGCGGGGCCGGGGTGGTGGGCGACAGTGACCTGAGCAACGGTGGAGAGGTACACATAGCAGACCTAATTAACCTGTCAATACCTGGACTACGGCTGACTGAGATAGAGAGAGAGAGAGAGGAGGGGAGTGTAAGGTAGAAAGAGAGGAAAAGTGAGAAGGTAAGATAGAGAGAGAGAGAGAGAGAGAGAGAGAGAGAGAGAGAGAGAGAGAGAGATATAGAAACAGACGAATAAATAATAATAATAATAATAATAATAAATAAATAAATAAATAAAACCAATCGATGCACTTTTTTTGTAACTGTGATCGAAAAGTTAAGAAAAATACATAAACCTTTCCCTTGTTTCGTCTTTCGTCTTATTTTCGTATTAAAGAAAATTTTTGAACGGATACTCTTTGTCAGTTTCATATTTTTTATTTAATTTTAACTAAAGATTTTTTTTATTTAGATTTTCCTCCATCTAACATTTTTTTTTTAATTTTCTTGTCTAAGCCAATTTTTTTTCTCATCCTTTGTAAATTTTTTTGTGATTTTATACCAATTTTATCCTTTTTTTATGCTTTTAGTTATTAAATTTTTCCCACATAACCATTTTTTTTATTCCTATTAGTTTTCCTATTTTATGTTCTTTTCCAATTTTCTTCATTATAGACTTATTATAATTTATTTTTCCCATTTTAATCCATAAAAATTACACTTATTTTTCTGTTATTTTCCTAATTTTTCCAGAAATATTTTGTTTCCTATTTTTATCACAATTAACAATATTTTCTAGATATTTGTCAACACCTAACTGTCTTTATTTAACTATTTCCCAATATATTTAACTATATATTTTTTCCCTGCTTAATAATTAATTTGTCATATTTTATCCACTAATTGTTTCCCTATTTTTACCCATTAAAATTTGTTCAAACTTTTCTTCATTAATTAATATTATCTTATTTTTTCAGCTCACTAATTTTTCCTATTTATTAACTGATTGACCTTATTTTTACCCCATTATTTTTTATTTCATATTTTCCCCTATGTCTAATTTTCCCTATTTATACCCTATAAAATATTTATCTTCCCTATTTTACCCCATAAAAATTTCCCCCTATTTTTACCCTATTATTTAATTGTCCATAGTTTTACCCCGAGGACTAGTTTCCCCCCATTTTTTACCTCCAGTAACTAATTTTTTTCCCGAGTTTTCACCCCAACGACTCATTTTTTCCTATTTTTTTACCCCCATAAACAATTTTTCCCTATTTTCCTCCCATTAGGGCGAAGCTACGGGAGATTATATGTTGGATCTGCTCGAACGAATGTCCAATTACCGCATTGATGACCAACGGTGTTCCCTCCCCCACCCCATTCACCACCCTCAGGTACGTTCACATAGCCTGCACGTTCACACCACTCACACGTCTGTTACATACACGTGGTTTGGTGTGTACGCACGTTCACATGTCTGTTACGTACATATGACTTCTTGTTTATATGTCTTGTACTTTCATGTGATTTGCACGTTCACATGGATGTACCATGTTCATGTAAGTTCATATATTTTTATTTGTGACGTTCATATGACTTGTACGTTCACATGGATTCACCGTTCATATATGTCTGTGTGGCACGTTCACATGGATAGCACGTTCACAACACAGGTATGTTTCCGTCTGTTTGTATGGTACGTTCACATAACTTACACGATGACTTAAAACGTACACATGTGGCTCGTTAGTTCACATGACCTACACGTTCATTTGACTTGTATGTTCACATGACCAGCACGTACACATGAACAACACGTTTACATGACCGACACGTTCACATGGCCAGCACGTACACATGACCAACACGTTCACATGGCCTACACGTTCACATGACCAGCACGTTTACATGACCAGCACGTTCACATGGCCAGCACGTACACATGACCAACACGTTCACATGGCCTACACGTTCACATGACCAGCACGTTTACATGACCAGCACGTTTACCCCACACGTTTACCTGACCAGCACGTTCACATGGCCAGCACGTTCACATGATCTACACATGACCAACACATTCATACGACCAGCACGTTCACATGGCCAGCACGTTCACATGACCAGCACGTTCACATGATCTACACGTTCACATGACCAACACATTCACATGACCAGCACGTTCACATGACCAACACATTCACATGACCAGCACGTTCACATGACCAGCACGTTCACATGACCAGCGCGTTCACATGACCAGCACATTCACATGACCAGCGCATTCACATGACCAGCACGTTCACATAACCTACACGTTTGCATGAGGTGCACCTTCACGTGACTTGTACGTACTCCTGACTTGTACGTTCACAAGTCATTCACTTACACACGACTCACCCGTTCACATGTGTTTTGGTACGTTCACATGTGGGTAGTCCATTCGCATGACTTGCACGTTCACATGTAGTCTAGTAGGTTCACATAGACGACCACCGATGCCCCCTACCCTCCCCCAGCCGTTCACCACCAAGGTACGTTCACATGTGTCTTGATTTAATATTTTCACATGACAACTTGGTACTTTCATGTGGATTTTTGTACGTTTTTGTTTTATAAGTTTACATAGCTTAGTTTACGTTCATATTCTTCTCTTGGGTGTTCTTGTGGTTATTTTTTACGTTCACGTGCTTTATGTTACGTTCAGAACTTCTATCCCGGTTATAATGTTGTTGATACGGCAATAGATATACGTTCAAGGGGCTTTGTGTGTGTGTGTGTGTTCCTTCAGTAAGTCAGTAAGTCAGTAACAGCTTCACGTATACAGTCGTTGAAGTAGCTAGAAACAGGTAAAATCCAGGTAAGGTCAGACTAAACCAATTTGCATTCGGATCTTTCACGTATTTTGGAAACCAACTCTCTTAATCGAATTTTTAACCAATTTAAAGTTACCTCACGTTACCTAACCCAAAAGATTCCCAAATATAGCGCAGGTTCCGATAAGGCGCCCAATGCCTGGTGTTACAAATAGCCAACAGTCGTACCCCGGAAGAAAAAATGTGTAATATCGGGGAAAGTACCAAAGACCAAAGGCGTGTCTATAGTGTATATTCCCTAGTTACCCCGACAACAGCATACATTTTCTTTTATACTTTAGCCAGACACAGAAAACGGGCTTTTAGGTTGCACTCCCCGATAACATCCTGTGATATACTATTTTACTTATATTTTACCAAGTCCATTGAAAACACTAACTGTATATGATAATGGGAAATATTTACTTAATAAAAATTAATAAAGGTGACTTAATGATAAAAAATAGGTAAATTAAAGTAATGTTTGGCTGAAATGTAATAACGTTTATATACCTTTTTCTATGTTTATACTTAATACTATTGATCTTCTCCCATAATTGAAAACTTTTTAGAAGTTGATTTAATTTTTAATTGATGCGGAAGATGTGAAGGAAATATGGCAAAAGGATTGTTGATTTTTTATTATATTTGAGTTCTTATTGTTAAATCTTTCTCATTCATTTTTACCTCTTCTTTTCTTCCTCTTTTACTACTACTTCTTTTACTCCTTCCTCCCTCTCTTCTCCCTCTCCCCCCGCCCCTTCCCTCACAGGCTGTGTGAGGAGGGAGGTAGGTAGGGCAGGTTACGGGCCTGTACCCTCCGGCCTGTAATTACGAAGGTCGACCACCGCCTGTACCGCACCGCACCTCACACCACCTCTCTCTCTCTCTCTCTCTCTCTCTCTCTCTCTCTCATTTTAAAGTCGTATGTTAGTTTAGGTTAGGTTATGATATATCTGGTTAGGTTAAGTTAGATTAAGTTTGGTTAGTTAAGGTTAGTTTAAGTTAACTTATCAGGTCAGATTAGGTTAGATCGTCGCCTGATACTCCTCTAACAACCTAATTCCTCCACAATCGTCATCAAAAAGTCAAAACGACACTTGACACACCCTAGACACTTGTCGTTTTTTCTTAAATCTTAGGAGAACGACACAATACCTCTAATTACCGTAAGGAGGTGGTTGTCGCCTACATAATTCTAAATGATTTCTAGCGTTCACATCATGTATTCCTCTTTAAAACGACAGGTCGCTCTCAATAACCTAACTAACTGACCTTTGGGTACGCCATTTGAAGCTCCCAAAACGACAGGTCGCTCTCAATAACCTAACTGACCTATGGGTACGTCATTCGTTGGCCCTAACTCAACATGTCGTCTTCAATAATCTGACTAACCTCTGAACACGACATTCTTCTCCTTAAAAAACGACTAGTTGCTATCTCAAACTCCCACCGGTCGTCTTCGACAGCTCTCTGGGAGCCAAATAGGGCTATCTAGAGGGCTGTCACTCTTAGAGGTCTGTCTGTCTCCATCCACCTGGTTAAAACAATAGCTTCTTACCTCACCAGCTGTCAGAGGCTGTCAGGAGGTTAAATGCTTTTCTTTTTGCTCTTTGTTTTTGCTGTCTACTACACAACCATCATCATCATTCATCCATCACTTCCTCCATTCATCAAATTCTTTCTCTTCTTCTTCTGTTTCTTCATCCTGTTTTCTCTGTCTGTGGTATGTCTTAATTGTTGGTCTGATCTCCCATTCTGATATACTCATCTAGTTAATGATAATAATAATAACAATAATAATAAAACCACTAATAAGAGCAGCATTGATAATAGTGATAATCAATATAACAATAGTGCTAACAATAATAGGCATACAACAATAATAATAACAAAAACAATATTCGTAATAGCAGTTACAACACTTACAATATTTACATCAACAACAACAACAACCACAACCGTCGTAAACACACACAAACTCCAAACAAAACCCGCCTGCATAAACGGCACGACGCAATCCACCTCGGCATCAGGAAGGCCAATGAAGGATCGACCGAACCCCTATATCGAGCCTTATATCGGATTCAATACCGTAGACGGCAGATCGAATCCCCCGATAGAAGTAGATCAGGCGCTACGGCTCCCTGGCACCTCCCGTCTTTGTGAGATCTATAGCAATGATACAGTAATCGTTCATCTAGGAGAGAAGGAATGGAAAGGAAGAGAGAGAGAGAGAAATGAAAGAAGCAAGAAAGATGAAAGAATGTATCGGAAGTGAGAAAGGGAGGAGGGAAGGAAGGAGGAGAATTAGAATAGGGAGGAGGGAGAAGAAAAGGAATAGGTTGAAAGAGAAAGAGGAAGGGAAGGTGGGGAGAATAGGAAGACAGGAAGGAAGAGAGAAAGGAGGTGAATGAAAGATGAATAAAAGAAAGAACACAGAGGAAGAGAGTAAGTGAATGATGGAGGAAAGTAGGACTAGGAAGGAAAGACAGGGGGATAGAGAGGGAGTAAGGAAGAAGGGAAAAGGAAAGGAGGGATAGAGAGGCAGGGTCCAGACAGGTATGTTGTGGTGAGAAATAAACGTGATGAAAAATAGAGAGAGAGAGAGAGAGAGAGAGAGAGAGAGAGAGACAGAGAGAGAGAAAAAGAGAGAGAGAAAGAGAGAGAGAGAGAAAATCGGACCAGACTGATATATATCTCAGTATAAGACAAACAAATGAACAAGAGAGATAAGAGAGAGAGAGAGACAAAGACAGACAGACAGAGAGATAAAGAGAACACCGTACAGAGAGACAGAGAGACAGACAACCAGGCCTCACGACCCATGGATGTGTTTCACTCTGACAGCTCAAGGTCGAACTTGAAGCCTTGAACACGTAAGGTGGACCTCTCTGTACAAGGCAGCTGTATCTATCTTCATAACAGAGTCAGAATCCAAGCACCAGTACAAGGGGCAGGTGTAGGTAATAGAGTACAAGGGGCAGGTGTAGGTAATAGAGTACAAGAGGCAGGTGTAAGTAATAGAGTACAAGGGGCGGGTGTAGGTAATAGAGTACAAGGGGCAGGTGTAGGTAATAGAGCACAAGGGGCAGGTGTAGGTAATAGAGTACAAGGGGCAGGTGTAGGTAATAGAGTACAAGTACACGACCTTCCACGTGAATACAGACACACCAATACAGTTAATTACAGGTACAGTATTGACCAGGTGTTGAATAAACGTCATAAAGTACAGGTACAGCTACACTATGGCGACTGTATTAGAAATTTCAGAACATTTACAGGTACAGGTGGAGAGTACAGCATAGACCAGTAATTACAGGTACAGCTTATAATTATACAGGTACAGTAAATACTATATGGTAGACTTAACCTGTACTGTAACCCTTTCACCTGTGCAAACTCCTCATTAACTGTAAGGTCATCTATGAGCAGGTGATGGTAGTGTCAGGTATGGTAGAGGTGGTGGTTGGATATGGTAGTGGTGGTGGTTGGGTGTGGTAGTGGTGGTGATTGGGTGTGGTAGTGGTAGATGGGTATGGAAGTGACAGTGACTAGGTATGGTAATGATGGTAGCTGGGTATGGTAGTGGTGGATGGGATGCCCCGGTATGGTAGTGACGTTATCGATGGGTCATTGCAACAGCTGTAAGGATCAAAATGACAGTCTCTCTCTCTCTCTCTCTCTCTCTCTCTCTCTCTCTCTCTGTTTTTCATCCCCACACAACATTAAATCTTTTAGTTGCGGGGAATCTCTTGAGCCCCGCGGGATGAGGAGGAGCTGTCCGTTGCCCCGCCCCGTCTTGTCCTGCCTCACCACGCCCCGCCCCGTATGTCCGCCCTTTCTGTATCGTGATCCAGGTTACGCTTTAAGACTTGGTCCACCACGGTCCACCACCCAGGGGACTCCCGGGACAGGCTGGACCATGACAGAGTATGTGATATGGTCTGAGACACACCGCCAGCACAAGCGATCAAAAGAGCGCCAGACGTTCCCCTCATACCCATAAATCACAGACGTGTGAGAGCTAAGTCAGACGAATGCTCGCCAATCTCGTGAGTTGAGTGTCAGCGTGTTTATAACAGCCGCTGGAGGTCGCTACCGGTGTCTGTTGGATAAAGTAGGTGTTATAATTTACTACCAAATATAATGAAGTGTAAAGTAGCGTTTAAGTGGCACTACACAGCCAGGTATTGTTCGGAGGGATAAACCACAGACACGTTGAGAGAATTTTACATCTGATTTCACAGCGCATTACGAATGATAGCCCTGGCGTGTTTTTATAGCCAGGTTGGCGTGTTTTTTATAGCCAGGGTCAGGTAGAACGGACGGGTGGACGGGAAGACGAAAAAAATGGACAGGTATGGCGCCCCGGAGCAGCTATGGTACGTCCCTCCCTCCCACCTTCCCTCCTTCCCATGCTGTGGCCAGCCCTTTTACCTTCCCTCCCTCTCATGCTGTGGACACCCTCCCTTCCCTCCTTCCCATGCTGTGGCCAGCCCTTTTACCTTCCCTCCCTCTCATGCTGTGGACACCCTCCCACCTTCCCTCCTTCCTCTCTCCTTCCCATGTTGGGGCCACCCTCCCACCTTCCCTCCCTCCCTCCCATGTTGTGGCCATCCCCCTTCACTTGCAGTGGTGACCCTCCCTCCCATGATTCATGACCGGGTCGTATGAAGGACTGCTGCCCTCCCTGAACCTCTTACTCTCCTCCCTTTCATCTTTCTTCCTCCATCTTTTCTTTCCCTTCCTCGTTCCTTCACCCTGTTTCTGTCCCTCCCTCCTTTACCCCTCCTTTTTCTTCCCCTCCTTGTCTCTCTGCACATCCCATCATCATATCACCCTTCCCACACCTTTTCTTCTCGCCTCCAATCATCCCTTTCTTCTCTCCTCTCCTCTTCTCTCCTCTCCTCTCCTCTCTGGTAAGGTCGTCACTCTTCCTTGGGTCATTGAAACGACAGCTTCATAGTGGGGGGTCTTCTGAGTACTCGCTGGAAAGAAGCCACAAAGACCAAACTACGATAGGTCTTCGCGGCTGACTGGTCTTTTTTTTAAGTCTCGTGATGTAGGACTTGATGGTGACCAAGACTCCTGGAAGACACCTCTGGAAGGATCTTGGCGTCCATGATCCTTCCAGGAATATTCAGAATATCATTTAGAATTCTAGATCTTCTCCTTATTCTCACTACAATCTGGTGAGGTCTTTGAGTTGGCCGCTGAAAGTCCTAAAAAAAAGTCCATTTGGTAGTCTTTTTCAGTCCGGTCTGGAGGTCCTTCGGGAGTTGGCGAAAGTCTTGAAGCTTTTAATACCGAGTTGCCAAAAGTCCCAATAGTCCAAAGGATGGGGTTGGATCCTTTGAGGTAGCCAGGAGGAGCTTACGGGACGCCCTGCTGGAGGTCCTTAGATCACACACACACACACACACACACACACACACATTCATCTCACGTCTACGGTGTACAAAATGAATCTTTAACCTCCATTGGCTTACAACTACTCGAGGTCTTAACTCTCTGCGCATACTGAGTCGAGTGGTCAGGGTACTTGTAGAGTGTTAATGAGTCTTAGGAACTGGTGGTCTTTCAATAATGAGTCTTAGGAACTGGTGGTCTTTCAATAATGAGTCTTAGGAACTGGTGGTCTTTCAGTGCTCTTCTGACATCTTCTGTAGGTCATAATGGAACTTGATAATCCAATTGTTTTTTTAATATTCTCTTCCTTTTCTTATACTTCTTCCTCTTCTTGTTCTTGTTCTTTGTCTTCGTTTTCTTCTTTGTCTTCTTCCTCGTTCTCCTCCTCCTCCTCCTCCTCCTCCTCATACTTTGACTCTTTACTCCTACTCCTCCTCTTCCTTCTTCCGTCCCCCTTTCATGTTTCAAACTTCTCCTCCTCCTCCTCCTCCATATCCTCTTCCTCCTCCTTCTATTCCTTTCATGTTTCCAAAGTCTCCTCCTCTATATCCTCTTCCTCCTCCTTCTAATCCTTTCATCTTTCAAGCGTCTCCTCTTCCTCCTCCTCCTCCTCCATATCCTCTTCCTCCTCCTTCTAATCCTTTCATCATTCAAGCGTCTCCTCTTCCTCCTCCTTCTCTTCTCACTCGCCCAATAATCTAATTGTTGATTCCCTGAAAATTCAATCAGAGTTTGAGTTACTTAGGTCTCAGGTAGGACTAATTGTTGACACCTGCGTGAGCCTGATCACTGGGAGGACATTCTCTCAGGTAACCTTCGAGTTTTGTGTTGACCTGGCAGAATCCACGCGTTTAGGGGCATCCCGGGCGTTGATTGGTCCTTGCTCTGTTCACCATGTAGTTTAGACTCTCTCTCTCTCTCTCTCTCTCTCTCTCTCTCTCTCTCTCTCTCTCTCTCTGTGGTAGTGTGTGAATATGGAAGAGGTATATATGTAATAATGTGTATATATGAGGAGATATGTGTGTAAATGTGGATGGTATGTGCATATTAATGTGTATATGCAGTATATGTGTGTGTGTGTGTGTGTGTGTGTATGATCGTGGGAGCGTCACTCTGAACACAGTCAGCTGAGAACCTCTTCTCTATTCTGTGTTATTCACTATCGCTTTAAGTCTACCTGTTTACGTATGACCATAAGAGGGAAAGAACGCGATAAAAGTGTAACAGGAGAATGATATAACTGTTAACGTCCGCCCGTTCATGTGACTGTTGCTGCGTGCCGTTGTCTTGTCTGTTGTGGTTATCATTTAAATTGGTCTCGTTAATGTGTCCTGATGTTTGGTGTGTCTGCCTGTGTCTCTGTGGTAAGTGTGGGATAGTGTGTGTGTGTGTGTGTGTGTGTGTGTGTGTGTGTGTGTGTGTGTGTGTGTGTGTGTGTGTGTGTGTGTATGTGTGTGTGGCTGAAAAGTCAATTTATCTGATTTTATTTTCTCATCGTCAAAGCTTAGGTCAGGTCGGGTCAGGTCAAGTTGCGGACTATTAAGACAACACACACACACACACACACACTGAGAACTTCCCATGCTCAGATATGCAAACAATCCACTTACCATTCTCTGTCTTCTAATTTAACACGAAATCAACTCTCCGTCCTCATTTGCATAAGTTATTTAACTAACATAATAGTGAGATCTAATTTGCATACGAATATCTTCCCTTGATCTACATGTAGTGGATCCTGGTGCCTGGTGGTGACTTTCCCTCCCGGTGTGTTACTGCTATGGTGGGAGGTGTTCGGTGGAGGGTGTTTGGTAGACTCCAGGTGTACTGTAACAGGTAGACTCCAGGTGTACTGTAACAGGTAGACTCCAGGTGTAATGTAACAGGTAGACCCCAGGTGTACTGTAATAACCTGGAAAAATAATGCTGGTGATTATGATTGCATTGTATTGAAAATGATGATGATAATAATGATAATAATAATAATCTGCCCGAGAACCGTTACCCTGGCAGGATATATATCAAACTATTGGTCCCCGTTAATGTAAATCAATATAGTCACCGCTGGAAACTTTATCATGTTATCGTTTTCTTTAACGCTCGAAAAATTTTTACTATCATTGCGCGAACTGTTACCATGAAGACACAATATTTGCACCTACGCTTCACCATATAATGATCCACAGTCCCGTTCTTGAGCTATGGTGAAGACAGACAGACAGGCAGACAGACAGGCAGACAGACAGGCAGGCAGACAGACAGACAGGCAGGCAGACAGACAGACAGACAGGATCTAAAACAAAACACGCACATGTGGGAAGGGTAATAATAATAACAGTCATAATAATGGTAAAAATAATTAATAATAATAAAACAAACAGCAATAACAAACACCGGTAGTAACAGTCGTCCCCACAAGAGCAGTGGTCGTGTTTGTCACTCTCTTACGCGACATATAAACGACTGTTAGCAACATTAGACGATATAAAAACGACTGTCATATCAGGTTGGTCGCAGCTGTGTGTGGGAGACAACCTATCTACTGCCCTGGTGAGCTGCTGGTGTTCTCACGGTGTGTGTGTGTGTGTGTGTGTGTGTGTGTGTGTGTGTGTGTGTGTGTGTGTGTGTGTGTGTGTGTGTGTGTTCCGAGTATGGATATGTATGAGAGTGTTTATGTATTTTAGATTGCATTACTCTCTCTCTCTCTCTCTCTCTCTCTCTCTCTCTCTCTCTCTCTCTCTCTCTCTCTCTCTCTCTCTCTCTCAGCCTCCAGGGGTAACAAACTGTGTAGGACAGGACAGGTCAGGTCAAAGGTCACCACCAGTAAGACTTTTTAGTATTCAAATGTTACACAGTGTTTAGTCTCCTTGATTCATGTGTAGGTGTGAGTGTGTAGGTGTCGTTGTAGGTGTGTGTTGGGGGGGTGAGTGTGGATGTGTGTTGGGGGGTGAGTGTGGATGTGTGTGTTGGGGGGTGGTATGGATGTGTGTTGGGGGTATGGATGTGTGTGTTGGGGGGTGAGTGTGGATGTGTGTGTTGGGGGGTGAGTGTGGATGTGTGTTGGGGGGGTGAGTGTGGATGTGTGTTGGGGGGGTGAGTGTGGATGTGTGTTGGGGGGTGAGTGTGGATGTGTGTTGGGGGGTGGCAGAGTGGATGTGTGTTGGGGGTGAGTGTGGATGTGTGTTGGGGGTGAGTGTGGATGTGTTGGGGGTGAGTGTGGATGTGTGTGTTGGGGGTGAGTGTGGATGTAGTGGTAGGGTATGAGGAGTGTAGTTGTGGGTATTGGTATAAACGGGTGTGATTATTATTAACATGGTAACTCACCCCTACCCTCTACCACCCTCACCCTACCCTCCCACCCCACCCCACCCCTCACCACCCCACCCCACCTCCCCGCCCTCACCCCACCCCACCCCACCTCCCGCCCTCTATCCATTCATAAAACTCGCCAGGTGGAGAAAGCGTAGATGACGATGTAATGGTCGGGGTATTTAATTTTACTATATTGTTTACATGTGTGGTTTGTTTACATGTGCGGTTTGTTTACATGTGTGGTTTGTTTACATGAGTGGTTTGTTTACATGAGTGGTTTGTTTACATGAGTGGTTTGTTTACATGAGTGGTTTGTTTACATGTGCGGTTTGTTTACATGTGTGGTTTGTTTACATGTGTGGTTTGTTTACATGTGTGGTTTGTTTACATGTGTGGTTTGTTTACATGTGTGTGGTTTGTTTACATGGGTGGTTTGTTTACATGAGTGGTTTGTTTACATGAGTGGTTTGTTTATGTGCGGTTTGTTAACATGTGTGTGGTATGTTTACATGTGTGGTTTTGGTGTTTACATGTGTGGTTTGTTTACATGTGTGGTTTGTTTACATGTGTGTGGTTTGTTTACATGGGTGGTTTGTTTACATGAGTGGTTTGTTTACATGAGTGGTTTGTTTACATGGGTGGTTTGTTTACATGTGTGGTTTGTTTACATGTGTGGTTTGTTTACATGTGTGGTTTGTTTACATGTGCGGTTTGTTTACATGTGTGTGGTATGTTTTCATGTGTGGTTTGTTTACATGAGTGATATATAATGACATGTATCGATAGATAGATAGAGAGATTTGTTTTTTTAAGATTTTATGCTATTGTTGGTGTTTCTTTGTTTTTTGTGTTTATGAAATGGTGTTTGTTGTTCTCTCTCTCTCTCTCTCTTTCTTTCTCTCTCTCTCTCTCTCTCTCTCTCTCTCTCTCTCTCTCTCTCTCTCTCTCTCTCTCTCTCACTGACATACAAAATTACTGGGGTAGAAAAAACGATTTACTTTTGAACTTTGCGAAAAAATACCTGACCTCTGCAGATGTGACCAGGTATAAGCGAGGCTGCAGTCAGGTGTGTCAGGGTTTACAGTCAGATACAGTCACATTTGTAGGCCCAGTTGTAATGGTGTGGTTTAAGTTACAGGGAGAGTTACAGTTAGTTACAATGAGTTACAGTCAGGTGCAGTGGGAGTTACAGCTATTTGCAGTGAGAGTTACAGCCAGCTACAGAGAGGATTAGAGCCTGGTGCAGTGAGTTACAGTGAGAATTACAGGCAGTTACAGTGAGAGTTCCCGCCAAATATAAGGATAATTACAGTGAGTTATAACAAGTTACAGTGAGTTACAGTCAAGTACAATGAGTTACAGTCTCATACAGTGAGTGTTATAGCTAGTTACAATGAGTTACAGCCAGGTATAGTGAGAATTACAGTCAGATACAGTGGGTTTTACATTGAGGTACAGTGAAATACAGTGAAAGTTATAGAGAGAGGTGCACACCAGTTTGGCACGACAGTTGAAGCCCCACAGGCAAAAAATCTTGTTAAAGGCAGGATCGGAAACTTTACATCCAGGGTCTGCGTGTGTGTGTGTGTGTGTGTGTGTGTGTGTGTGTGTAAATCTACAGGAGTGGGGCAAAATAATACTGCTGCACTGGGCTGTAGTCATAATGAAATTGGGACAGTGAATTTGATTGGCAGATGTTGCAACACACACACACACACACACACACACACACACCTGCATTATAGTGGAGGTGATTTATTGATTGTTTATACCTGACCAGCTAACTAGGATTAACTAACATGGATAAATTTAACCATTTTTTTTTATTCTATGATGAACTAAAATTATAAATGAGATAAGTGATGAGGATTTTTTTTTCATAGGATTAACTACGTCCTCGTGGGTAAATGGGAAGATGTGAACTTTTTTTTTTTCGTGTGATGGACTAAAGTGGACCGAGTGTTTTATTTGGTGTTTTTTCCCCCAGGATGATCTAGAACGCGTGTCTGTCTTCATCATCCGGTTATGTCAGGATTATTTAGTTTGCTCGATTTTTTTTTAGGTCAATTGGGTGTTAGCCGTAATAGGTCACGGCTATAATAGACCCCAATGATAATAGACCCTATAGTCCTTCTAGACACCATGCTTAATTGACCCTACTTGGACTGGGGTCTTTATTAGGACCGGGGTCTACAAGTACTGGGGCCAACTAGAACTGGGATCTCCTACGACTGGGGTCTGCGAGGTCTTAGGGTCTGATAGGACTGGAGACCATTTGACTTAAGCAGTATTATCGCATCTAGGTCATAGCTGTGTTAGGGTGTTGCTTTGTTCATCCTGCGGTAAAAATATTCTCCCCTTTAATTTGAGATGAACGAAGGGGGAGGAAAAGATAAAGAGGGGAGAGAAGAAAAGAAGAGGGAGAAGAATGTAAGGGAAGGGGAAGTGAGGGGAGGAAGAGAGAGAAGAGGAAACGGAAGAGGGCAAGGAGGAGAAAGAGGGAGGGAAAGAGGAAGAGCCTTGAAGAGAAGCGGGAGTGAATGGTAAAAAGAATAAGTAAGGGAGAGAATGGAAAAGAAACTATGAAAAATGAGGATAAAAAGGGAAATGGAGAAGTGGCAGAGAAAAAACGAGACTGGGAAAGGAATAGACAAAGAGAGAGGGAGAGGGGAACATAGAGAGAAAAGGAGAGAGGTATAGAAAGAGAATACGGAAGACAAAATGATGAGAGAAGCAGAGAGAGAGAGAGAGAGGTCCCAGGTGTATATTATATCAGGTGTTTAATTCTGGATGAGGTTCTTTGATGCCAGGTAGTGAGAAGGAGACCGTGACATGACCTGACCCATGTTGTCCCTGTGTGCGTGTGTGTGCGTGTGTGTGTGTGTGTGCGTGTGCGTGTGAGTAATAATAATAATAATTAACGGTTTATTGAAAGAGCATTGCAGCAGGAAGACTGAAAATATACAGTTACATAATTGGGGAATGGGTCACTTGATTTACAAATAATATACAAGTAACATAAGTGATACAAATATGATATATAATAACTAGGTGGGGAGAAGGTCAAACTACAGGGCATTTCAACATAGTGACAGTGCAAAAAGTAAATGTGTGTGTGTGTGACAGTATATGAGGGAAGCGTCCTGAACACCTGTTGAGTGGTTCGTGTTAATCAAGACCAGGTGAGCTACCTTGATTCTTTTCCCACTTCCCCTGAGTTCACCTGTGGAGTAACGCACAGGTATACATGGGCGTGTACACACAGGCACTTACAGGTACATACATAACATATGAACGCACATTAACCCACACACACACACACACACACACACACACACACACACACACACAAAACTCATTCAGTCAGTATGAATGGACAGTGAAGTTGCAGTGGCAGTCTTATGAGATCCTTTAATGCTCTCTCTCTCTCTCTCTCTCTCTCTCTCTCTCTTATACCTATCACTCTGTCTGTCTGTCTGTCTGTCTGCCCACTTACATGCCTATCTACCTGTCTGCCCACTTACATGCCTGTCTGTCTGTCTGTCTGTCTGCTTACATGCCTATCTACCTGTCTGCCCACTTACATGCCTGTCTGTCTGTCTGTCTGCCCACTTACATGCCTGCCTACCTACCTGTCTGTCTACCTGCCTGGCTGTCTACCTGTCTGTCTGTCTGTCTGCCCACTTGCATGCCTGTCTACCTGTCTGTCTGTCCACTCACACACCAGTACAGACACTGCCGCCGGTGTGTGTAAAAATATTAGTAGATACAAATTATTTCTATCATCTGACCAGCACCACGGCCCGCCACCTCCCAAACCTTACCTCTCCTCTCCTCTCTCACATCCATTTCTAACCCTCTTCCGCCCTTTTCTAAAACCTCTGCGCTCTTTTCTAATTTCCTTTCGACCCTTTAATACCCTCCCTTTCTAAACCCTCTTTCGCCCTTTTCTAACTTCCTCTCGACCCTTTAATACCCTCCCTTTCTAAACCCTCTTCCGCCCTTTTCTAAAACTTCTACACCCTTTTTTTTAACTTACTTTTGCCCCATTTTAAACCCACCCTACCATCCCTTTCTAAAACTCAACTTCCTTCTTGTTTTCTGAACCTTTCGTTTTTCTCACTTTCTACTCCCTTTCTAAACCTTTCCTCTTCCTCGCCTCTCAAAGATTCCTCTTCTTTTTTTCAATTTTATCTTTTTTTAAAGTAATTAGTTTTCACACACTAGGTCGTATAAGATGGAGCTGAGTGGTGATGAGGTAGGGAGATGACCTGAGGGGAGAAGGGTCATGGGAGGGGTGTGACCTTACCTGGGATGTGAGTGGAGGGGAGTAATGACCTTGTCTGAGGAGGGGTCATGAGAGGGTGAGGTGACGGAGGGAGGATAGTGACCTTGTCTGGGGAGGGGAAAGGAGGAAGGATGGAGAGGGGTCAAGAGAGGGGAGAGAGATCACTTGGGCCTGGGGAGGGGACGAGTGAGGGGAGGTGAGGTCAGGTCAGGCAGGTAGGAGGTGACCTGGTCGCTCTTACCCGCCTGCATCTTTGACACCAAGATCTTGTGACCTGATAGCGAATGAGCAGGACTCTCTCTCTCTCTCTCTCTCTCTCTCTCTCTCTCTCTCCCATCAAGTGAGGGACTCGGCTGACTCTTGCCATTTGTATATTGACAAGGAAATGGAATAATAACAGGAAAAAATGAATTGGCAACAGATTGGCCTGACAGCAGATTGAACTGGCAATAGATTCAATTGCCTATAGATTCAACTGACAACAGATTGCCCTGACAACAACATGAAATTATCAAAAATATGTTTAGTTGGTTCGTCTAATGAACCCTAACCAGTTCCATCGGGCCCCAACCTAACCTTACTCTACCTAATCATTAGTACTGGGGCCCATTAGGACTGGGGCCCATTAGGACTGGGACCCATTTGACCTCTCAACCTTGTGCCGTAATTCGCCTCCCCCCACCCGAGCTCGGACACACACACACACACACACACACACACACACACACACACACACACACACACACACACACACACACACACACACACACACACAGAAACCAACTCTAATATACATATAAATATTCTTATGATTACCAAGCCTTCATTTACATGTGTACACCATGACTCACGCACACAAAGCTCTACACACTCACATATTCTGACCCTTTTGTGGGGTTAATTTGTAATGTATATTCTGTGACCTTTTCATGTTGGGGTAATATTTAAAATACTGTGCCTTTGTATAGTGTGCGGTGGCCTCGTGGACACATCACTCACCTCCCGTCCTTAGGGTTGTTAGTTCGCACTCAGGGGTCCCTCAGTCCACCTAGCTGTGAATGGGCACCTAAGTTTGCAGTTGGGGAAGTGATGAAGGTCGAGTACAGTGTCTGCCTTACTGCCTACTCACACGTACTAAAAATGACTTAGTCGATGTTCAGTTGTTATCCCACATGACGAGGCCATTTTTAAAGCGCCTTATTGTATTATGGACAAAAACAATCACCATTTTAAGGATTATTTTCAGTGTGTGTGTGTGTGTGTGTGTGTGTGTGTGTTATAATGTGAGTTTGTGTCTGTCTGTCTACCTATGTCTGTGTCTGGTCGTCTACTCTCTCTCTCTCTCTCTCTCTCTCTCTCTCTCTCTCTCTCTCTCTCTCTCTCTCCTTACCCCTTTCCTTACCCCCCCCTGTCTCCTCCCTCTTCCGCCATATAAATTTTAAAATCCTCCATCCCATCCCTCCTCTCCTCCCAACTATGCCATCCTTCCTCTACCCCCCCTACCTTTCCCCGCCCTCCCTCTTCCTTCCCTTCCCCTCCTCCTCTCCCCCCTATATTAATCTTTCATTGTCCTCCACACCCCCCACCTCCCAACCCCTCCCGTCTACCCTCCCAACCCCCCTCCCGTCTACCCTCCCCCTTCCTCTCCCATCCTATCCCACAACACACAAGTCCCACCCTTCCGCCAGCTGTCCAGGTGTACCAAGGTGTCGTCGCTCCCTGCCTCACCTTCCCTACCTGGCTGTTAAGGCCATTTGAAAGCCTTGAGTTGAACGCCGGGGCATTTAAGTTGGTCAATAAATTACCCTGGGTAGACGCGGTGCCCAGGGAATGACCTTCGCTGGGTAGATTCATGTAGGCTCCATGGGTAGATTGTTAGAGGGAGCAGAAAGGAGGTTGGTTAAATTGGATTGATTATTATTATTATTATTAGTTAAAGGAAACATTAATATATTTACCACAATATATTTAACTCCTTGACTCCTGATATATGAACAAATATTCTGAGTTTGTCTGTCTGTCAGTATTTACGTGATAGGAATCGTGTCCTCATTGACCTAAATATAAAAAAAAACATTAAATTTGCTTGTCCTTAACCTTTGACCTCTTAACACGTTGGTCATAGCTGCCTTAGTGCGGGTGTTGTGTGGTTGTACTCCCGGCAACGCATAGGAAGAGACATGTTTGATCAACCAGTCAGCGTGTCAGTCAGTCAGTGTGTCAGTCAGTTAACGTGTCAGTCAGTCTGTCAGTTAGATAGGAAATGAGAGCACTGGGTTGAATTCTCTCTCTCTCTCTCTCTCTCTCTCTCTCTCTCTCTCTCTCACTGCAGGTTCCCCTTGCAGTAGTCAGCCTGAGCTATGCACTTTAAGCCATGCAGTGCAGCGAGTTCCTGGCGAGTGTTGTTTTATGTTATTGTTTTGTGTTGTCTTGTGCTGCGGTGTGTTGTTGTTGTGTTGTAGTATGATGTTGTGTTGGGGTGAATTGTGTTGTTGTTTTGTGATGCATTGTGTTGTATTGTGGTTCACTGTGTTGTGGTGTTGTATTGTGCTGTTGTGTTGTGTTGTGCTGTTGTGTTGTTATTGTGTTGCGATGGATTGTGTTGTATTGTGGTGCATTATGTTGTGTTGTGGTGTTGTGATATGTTAGTTTTGTGTTTGTTGCGTTGTGTTGTGTTGTGGAGGTATCATCAACGTCACCGACTGGGACAACAAATGTGTGAAGATTGACAACAGTTGACAACACCAGCAACAAGTACTACTACCACTTTCTGCCACCACCACTGCTGCTACCACTATCTGTTACAACCACTATCACTTTCTGCCACCACCACTGCTGCTACCACTATCTGTTACAACCACTACCACTTTCTGCCACCACCACTGCTGCTACCACTATCTGTTACAACCACTATCACTTTCTGCCACCACTATCCACCACTACCACCACCATCACCTCAACCAAAATCACTACTTCTGTAAGTACTACCACCACCTCTACTACTACCACAACCACACTACCAACACCACTGCTATCATCACCCGTACCACCACCACAACCACCACCACCCCACAACCACCCGTACCACCACCGTACCACCACCACCCATTAACACCTCCACACCCTCCACCACCACCCGTACCTACCTACACCACCACCACCTCCACCACCGCCACCACCACCGCCACCACCACCACAACCACCTCCACCACCACCACCACCACCACCACCACCACCTCCACCACCACCACCACCACCTCCTCCACCTCCACCACCACCACCACCACCCTCCTTACTCCATGATAATGCAATCTTGGGTTAAAAGCCGACTCCTGTATACTGGCATTGGCGAGGACTCTGTTTCAGCTGCGATTGGCTCGGATTTTTTGCTGGGATTGAATAGGATTTTTTGCTGGGATTGGCTAGGACTTTATGTTTTTGCTAGGATTGGCTAGGACCTTTTACTGGGATTGAATAGGATTTTTTGCTGAGATTGGCTTGGACTTTTAGCTGGAATTGGCTAGAACTTTTTGTTAGGATTGTCTAGGACTATTTTGCCGGTATTGGCTGGGATTGTCTAGGACTTTTCACTGGGATTAGCTAGGACTTTTCACTGGGATCTTTTAAGTATCTTTTTCAATGCCTATTTTTTTTTTATCATGTAGAATATTTTCATTATAATTTTCATCTCAAATCAATATTACTATTTTTTATTATTTAACTTTGAAATTATATCCCTCAAATGCATCTTTATCTTCCTTGTCTTAGAACCTTGAGCCTAACCTTTGTAAATTGAATGAAGGAATACCTCGAGATGTGGAGGTTGACCTTAAATTGAGTTAGGATTGTCACACACTATAACAAGAGGTCGACCTTGTCCTGTCCTACACCGCCCTCCTCCCTCTTGTCTTTACTTGTGTGTAGGAGGTACGGAGGTGCACAATAAACTAGTCCCTGAATCTAATAAACGGCTTGGGGAATTAATTCATTATTGTTTTTATTTTGTATTTCATCATCATCATCATCATCATCATCATCATCATCATCGTCATCATCATCATCGTCATCATCATCATCATCATCATCATCATCATCATCATCATCATCATTATTATTATTATTATTTGCAAACAGGTAACTTCGTCATAAACGTAATACGCATATCTCACCTGGAGTTTACCTGAGTTGAGGTCATAAGGTGCGTCCCTCCCTCTCCCCCTCCCCTCTCCCCCTCCCCTCTCTCAGTTGGACTCATTGTCACTTGCTCTGGGAGAGTCTCTTTGAGTTTGTACAGTTTGTGTGTTTAAAACTAACTTTAATTTAATGGATAAAGTGATTGTGTGTGTGTGTGTGTGTGTGTGTGTGTGTGTGTGTGTGTGTGTGTGTGTGTGTGTGTGTGTCTCGTCACCTGGCTGTCCTAATGTGCGTGTTTCAGAATTACATATACTAACCTAACAAACCTAGATTAAACTTAACCCCCACCTTACTTAACCTAGCCTAAACCTAATTAAACTTATCCTAACCTAATCACACACACACACACACACACACATCCACGCACACACACACACACACACACACACACACACACGCACACACACACATCCACTTTTTACATCCACGCAGTGTTGAAGGGCTGAGAGTATAATTATCAGGTCAGGAATTATAGGTAATACTCGGGCGAAACACGATAATCACCTGAGAGCTAGAAGGGCAGATTGGAATAATACAGTCATTTGCCAGGTCTTGGTAATTTGCTTGTGATGTTTTGATTATATTATGTATGTTGTTTGTTAATGTTGTGTTTGTTTTTTGTTAATGTTTTTATGGTGTTTGTTTTTTGTTTGGGTTTGTTTAAATTTTGTGGTTGTTGATGTTTTTGTTAGAATTACTATTGTTTTTAATTTTTTATTGCTATGATTTGTATTATTATTATTATTTTTTTTTTATTATTATTATTTTTATTATTATTATTATTATTATTATTATTATTATTATTATTATTATTATTATTTCGTGTTACAAGAGATAAGACATGCAGATGCGGTTGACAGGGTAGAGTCTCAGAGTAATTCAGACGACATTGTTTCTTCACTGTTTGTCGTAAAGTGAGTCCGTCAGATACTGTTTAACGTCACCAATTAAGTCAGGTTATCTTAGTTTAGCTTAGCCTTGCTTGGGTTGGGTTATATTAGCTTAGGTTAGCTTGGATTAGTTTAGTGTAGATTAGGTTAGCTTAGCCTTGCTTGGATTAGTTTAGGTTTTGTTATATTAGGTTAAGTTAGGCTATCTT
>NW_024722158.1:8116118-8181206 GCF_018991925.1 Homarus americanus
TCATATTAAAAAAAGATATATGAGAAAAGTTTTGAAAAAGAAATTAGAAAGTTTAATATAGGGCCTATATACTGTACTTAATAGGTCCTATATAGTGCTTTAATATAACCCATACTATATTATAATAGATGCTACACTCAGATCATGTTAATTAGTTATATTTTGTGCTATATTACAAGTCTACGCGTATTATACTGACATATTATGACTTTGCCTGTATCAAACTGACATATTGTACCATATTGCATGTCTACACATATTACCTCTCTCTCTCTCTCTCTCTCTCTCTCTCTCTCTCTCTCTCTCTCTCTACCTCTCTCTCTCTCTCTCTCTCTCTCTCTCTCTCCTCTTCCCTTTCATCCCTTCCCTCTTTCTCTTCAATTCTCCTCCTGTTCCTCCCACCTCCACCTCCCCTCCCCTCTCCTACCACCTCCCCCTTCCTCTACACCACCTCCACCCCTCCCCCTACCACCGCCCCTTCCTCTCCCCTACTACCTCCACCTCCCCCCCCCACCACCCCCTTCCTCTCCCCACCTCCACCTCCCCCACCTCCCCCCTCCCTCTTCCCTACAACTAACCCCCCCAGTCAAGGCCACAATCGCCCACTGCCTCCCCAGAGTGCCAACACTGACCATATCATCTTGGTGTTATGGCCTTGTGCAGTTACATCCTCATCTTTGCATCTTACCCAGATTCGGAATTGGATTTGGTCTCGGATTCGGATTTAGTCATGGATTCGGTTTTGGATTTGGTCTCGGATTCGGTCTCGGATTCAGAGCGATGGAGGGAGAGGGGAAGGGATGGAAGGATAGATAGATACAAAGAAATAAAAGACGGGGAGGTAGGGAGAGAAACAGAAAAAGAAAGTTAGAGAGGATGGAGGGAGGGAGAGAGAGAGAGAGAGAGACCTTGGTTAACACAGTTTGGAACATTATAAATGAATTATCTAAAAAAATTATACTAATTATATTGATATTCCATTTATCAACAACTATAAATACCGGAAACAAAAGAGACTCGGAACAAAAGACAATCGCATGCACCTCATCTATATATACTTTATTCCAATTATCCTCACTTTAATTTATTCGATAATTTTATTGATTTATCTGTTTGTCATTATTATGGAAGATATTATTTTTCGCATTAACATAGATATAAGAATTACGACATGCACTGTAAACAACGAAAGTATAGATGACACAAAGTCAACAATAAGATTCATGGAAAACAAATGAAGATCGTCAGGAGAGGAAGGCAAGGACGCTCGTACGAAGCTCATTTGTCACCTGATCCTCCCAGACGTCCCGCCGCCATGCTGGATTCCTTTCGTATCTCGATAGATTCCAGGGAGTGTTTGAGAGCGTGACGTTTATTCTCGTTTATCGGCTCGTATGTCATCTTCACTGCTTTATCGGTTAAGATTCACAGTTTAGTATTTTTTTCTTTATAATTTCTCGCACGTGATTGGTGATGATAATAATAATAATAGTATCGACAAAAGAAACAACAACGTAACACAACAAAAACTCAACAAATAACAATAACAACAAAAGCAACAACAATAACAAGGTCACGTGTGATAATCAGGTCATATAAGAAGACTTTCATCCACCTATTACCATCTTAACGCCCCCCAGGAGACTACAACACACTATAGGCCTATAACAATCCTACATAGGCCTACTCTACCTTCTCTCTGACGCATCCTACTTATGGTTCGTGATTCTTGTGGGCTTTTTTTTTGCGTTATGAAGGATTGTAGGATCTAGTGAAGGATTCTTGTTGTGATATAGTGATGAGGGTTGAGTTTGAGGGGTAAAGGGAGAGAAATTTAACGTAGGAACTTTTGAGAATCTTATCTTTGTGTCGCAACTTAAGTGAATAGGTTAGAGGTGTTCTTGTACGAGTATTATCAATTAAGGAATAATTTAACTTGCGATCTTTTAAGATTTTATTATTGTGTCATAACTTAAGAGGCACAAACCATTAAAATATGAACATTTTTCTTAAGTGAACAAGGTAGAGATATCCAGTTTGATGGGGTGGGGTGGGGAGGAGTGGGGTGGGGTGGTGTAGAGAGGGGTGGGGTGGGGAGGAGTGGGGTAGTGTAGGGAGGTGTAGGGTGGGGTGGTGTAGAGAGGGGTGGGGAGGAGTGTTTTTTTAGAGAAAGGAGGGGTGAAAGAGGTGGAGGAAGGAAGTTATAGTTCGGAAATTGAAGAAATTTAGGAGGAGGTAAGAGAGGGCGGGCTGACCGCCTAGTTAAGCTAATTGCTGTTAGGGTTGTGTCATGGGTTATTTATTGTCTGTCGGTACAGGCACTAGACATCCTACCCTGTCCCATATATGGGTGTTCTGAGGGCCTTATTTCATATTCCGCCGACCCTACTGGCGGATGTTGGTCTAGGGAGGTTGTCTATTGCCTGGCCGTGTAGATCTATAGATCGGGGATGGTAATGGACCTTTTGAGATTTGGTAACTTTTTGGGAACCATGTATGATTGTTGACGTTATCTGGTGGGAGTCTTTGAAGGAGTTCTTGCTCTGATCGTTCTATCTTTTGCCAGACTCTGCTGGCCAGGGTGTGCAGCTGCTGGTTGATGGGTTTCATTCTCAGGTCTCTATGTATCTCGTCTGTGGTTCTGGTGAAGGGGTATCTTTCACCTGTGACGAATCTTAGGGCCTCATTTTGGACCACCTGTAATTTTAATATTTGAGAGTTGCTCATAGTATGAAGAGGTACTGCTGGGTAAGTTAATATCGGTATGATAAATGATGTCACCAGGCGGAGTTTTATTTTCTCAGTAAGCGCCTTAAAGCGGTATAGTTTTCTCAGCTCTCTTCTTGCCTTTTCCTTCCTGGTGTGGACATGATGGGAGTAACCTGTCGTGGATATATGCGGGCCCAGGAGGGTGCCTCTGCTTTTGTATTCTATCTGGGCATTATTGGTTACTAATGGATGGGTTTTCCTTCTGCATAAGGGCATCACTGTGAATTTCGGGAGACTGGTTTGGATTTTCCATTGTTTTTCGTAATTATTTACCCTTTCTAATTCCCGCCTGGTGTTGTCGACTTGTAACGCTCGGGATTTTCCTTGATGTGTTGTTATTTGAGTGATGTCATCTGCATACATAATATCTTTGTTACCTGTTCTAGTGGGAGGCGGGGTGTCACTTGTGTAGATAATATGTAGGGTGGGAGAGAGGACGCTCCCCTGAAGGACTCTGCTCATGAGTGGGAAGGTCTCTCCTGTGTTGTCCTACCCTCAGTCTGGCATTTCTGGCGTCAAGAAAGTTGCAAAGCAGCTTTACAATGTTGGCGGGAAGTCCGAGTTGGAGGATTTTATATTTTAGACCTTCATGCCAGACTTTGTCAAATGCCTTCGCTACATCCCGGAGAGTTAGATTACATTGTCTACCACTCGCCGCGGCTCTGGCTATGTTTTCACATGCCAGGGCTATCGCTGTTGTGGTGGACTTCCCATTCCTGAACCCGAATTGTCTGCAGTTAACTCTGTTTGTTGTTTCCAGGTGATTTCTGAGACGGTTATTGATGATTTTTCTAGGATTTTTCCAGGTACTTCGAGGAGGGAGATCGGTCTGTAGTTTAGTGGGACGGCGGGGTTCTTTCCTTGTTTTGGTGTTAGGGTAATAATGGCCTCTTTGAATTTAGTTGGGAAGTAGCCTGAGGCCAGGCAAGCGTTCATTGTGGTTCTCAGTCTCTTCATGGCCGGGTTGTTAATGTGGCTGAGGATTTCCTTGGTGATGCCTGAATAACCAGGGGCTTTGTTTTTGGTATTGGAGATAGCTCTGTTGAGTTCTTCCGAGGTGATTGGCTTGGACAATGGGCTGTCCGCTCTTAGATCCTCCCATATGATTTCAGGGGAAGGCTGAGTGCGGTGTGTCTGGCCCCGAAGTTCATCAAGGACGAGCTCCTCGTGGGTACCACAAATTCCCCTATTCTCTTCATTTGTGATTCGGAAGATGTTCCTCCATATGTCCCTGAATATGGGTTCTTTGTCTTGGTCGTCAGTTATATATGATGACTCGTTACGGCTGCAACCTTTCAGTCTCTTAACTCGACGCCAGAACTCTCCTGGGTCGTTTTATGTATGTGAGAGTTGTTCAACTATTTCGGCCCATTTAAGGTTGCTTTGTTCCAGAGATCTTGTTTTTATTTCCTCCCGTATTCTTCTGTATGTATTGTAACTTACGATGTCCCAACCATCGGTCTCGGCTCTCTGTTGCAGCAGTTGGAACTGGTTTGTGAGGGCTATGAGTTCTGGTGTCTGTTGTGGGTGGGGGAGAGTTATGTTGAGTTTGAGAGGCGTGGCCTCCTGGTAGGCTGTTCCTATGGCTTCACACCATGTGTTGATTTCTTCGTCTATTTTGTTCACCGGCTGATTGTCTATGGTCAGCAGGATTGTCATGTCCTTAGCCTCAAGTTTGGCCGTAGTGGGGTGTGGTGGGATCCGGAAGGGGTGTTGTGGGGTAGGGTGGGGTGGGGTGGTGTAGGAAGGTGTAGGGTGGGGTGGTGTGCAGGGAGGGGACGGGTGGGGTGAGGCTTACGAACCTATAAGACTCGTGACTCGTGATGAATGTGGCTCATCACTCAGACACAGTATCACACTGAGAGATCTGTGGCTGATGAGAACCATGTGATGTAATTGATGGGAAAGATATTCTCAAGAGTGATTTACTGAGAGTTAAGTGTGTGTGTGTGTGTGTGTGTGTGTATGTGTGTGTGTGTGTGTGTGTGTGTGTGTGTGTGTGTGTGTGTGTAATAATAATAATAATAATAATAATAATAATAATTAACGGTTTATTGAAAAAGTTCGGCAGCCCGACATGGCCAAGGTGGGCTGCCGCTCAGCAGGGGCAGCGCCTGAATAGGTCTTGACCCTACGGTGGTCAAGGATGTAGTGTGCGTGCGTGCGTGTGCGTAGTCAACTAATGATTAAAATAACTATTTTATACAAAATGTAATATATTTAATTATCGTTTACTTCAACTGTCATTTATGAAACTTAATGACAAAAAAATAAATAAAATAAATTACGCCATCCGACAGTGACACTCTACGGAAGTCTCTCTCCAATGTTTACAAAGGACTTCCGTTTTCTGTAATGTCTTCTCGCCTACACCATTACAGATGCTAATATTTTTCTCTATTAACTAATATATACTATAAACTCTCTCCCCCTTATTGTTTAATTATTCTATTTTCTCTTTTATATCTGTTTTTTTCTGTTTTTTATATTTTTTTCACTATCACTATATATGACTTGATAGATTCATATATTATCTGTATGTATGTATGTATGTATGTACGTATGTATGTATGTATGTATGTATGTATGTATGTATGAATGTATAGATTTTTATATATCTTACTTCTAATGCCTAATCTATAATTTTATCTATCTATCTATCTATCTATCTATTTTCTCTACGCATTAATCCGTCTATCGACCTGTTTACCTGTCTATCTATCTATCCATTCACCGATCCATCAGGGCTAATCACATACCTTCCACTCAACATTACACACACACACACACACACACACACACTTACACACACACACACACACACACACACACACACACACACACACACACACACACACACAACAGGTTAACCACACTGGGGATTTTAAAAGTCCTGTGTTGCAACTACAGTCCGATTGCAACCTGGCATTATGGCGATGAGTCTGATTGTAAGCTTACGGGCGAGGACGTATGAGTGTTACGTTATAGTACGGTCATTGTGAGAGAGGGAGGCCCCGGCATTGGCTTAATTTGCATAACTACCGAATTAGGGGAAGGAAGATGTGTGGGGGGGTGGCGTGTTATGGTGATGGTTGTGTTATGAGGGTTGTCTTTGTTATTATTATTATTATCGTCGTTATAGTCAGCATTTGAATTGGCATCATTGTAGACGTCATTGTCATAATTGTCATTGTTTCATTAGTCTTCATTAGTTTTGTTATTGTTATGATTAACATATTCATCATCATCATCATCATCATCATTTGCATCATTAGCAGTATTGTCATCATCATTATTTGCATAATCATTATCGTCATTATTATCATTATCATCATCATTTGCATCATTAGCAGTATTGTCATCATTATTATTTGCATCATCATTATCATTTATCGTCATTATTATCATTATCATCATCATTTGCATCATCATTTTACTGACGTCATCTCAACGTTAAAACATTCTAACTCGAAATTAAATATAACACAAGATCGTACCTACAACATAAACGAAACAGTAAGAATTAATTCCGGATCATTCTCTGTAAACTTTGCATTAATCCTGCAGTGGCTGTTGCAACATGTTAGCCTCTGCATCACGGTGAGAATATGTGCAAGGTTATGAAGTACGTGGCAGAGTCTCTCATTAACCACGCGAGATATTCATTGTTTATTTACATTCAGGGTCAGCTGATTACCACGGACGGCATCAGCTGATAATCTCCCGCCAAATTTAACTTTATTTACTTTCGATATCAGATGATTCCCACTTCTCTCTCTCTCATCTCGTTGTTTACACTGGGAAACAACTGATAAAAACGTAGTGAACTTTTAGGGGGTTTAGTTACGGTCATTACCAGCTGATGATCACGTGACGAACGCGGCCGCAAGCCAAACCTAACCTAACCTAACCTAACCTAACTTAACCCTAATCCCCACAGGTCGTGTCATGGTGTTTGATCGTCAGATGAAATAAGCTGGTAGGTGTATATAGGTTAATCTCCAGGTAAACTGTATCAGCTAATGAACCTCCACAAAATAACACGTGGAAACATCTAACTCACGTGTCAGGGAGGGTGAAAACCACGCGTCAAAGAGAGAGAATCACGTGTCAGAGAGGGAGAAAATCACGTGTCGAGGGAGAAAATCACGTGTCAGGGAGAGAGATAACCACGTGTCAGAGAGGGAGAGAATCACGTGTCAGAGAGGGAGAAAATCACGTGTCAGGGAGTGAGATAACCACGTGTCAGGGAGGGAGAGAATCACGTGTCAGAGAGGGAGAGAATCACGTGTCAGAGAGGGTGAAAACCTCACCATCAGAACACGTGTCATCAGACTTGCAACAGGACACAAGCCTGAGGTATAAACATGTGGAAGACTTGAACACGAAGAGTGGATCAAGAACACCTGTGGTTTGTTTACATCGTGCATCAACTGAGCGGCTGGATCACGTACTAAGGTCCCACACAACTGACTATACACGAACCAGATTTAACGATTTATCTTCCGTTCTTTATTCTGGTTGTACTTGACCAGATGCTTAGGGGGGGGGTATGAGGGGTAAGATGATGGGTAAGGAAGAAGAGGTGATGGGTAAGGGAGGAAAGAGGTGATGGGTAAGGGAGGAGAAAGATGATGCACACACACACACACACACACACACACACACACACACACACACACACACACGCTGTAAGACATGTCAAGAGAAGTGAGAGTGATTTTTTTTTGGTAATAATCTTAATGGCATATGATTTATTATTATTATTATTATTATTATTATTATTATTATTTTACTGTTTAAAGAAAATATTAATTACAAGAGTAAATCAACACTCTCTCTCTCTCTCTCTCTCTCTCTCTCACGCACTCATATTAATCACTGTAACACCTGTACGCACTCACTGCACCAGGTACTAAGTGTATCTCTCTTCAACAGGTAAAGCTATACAAGGGCGAGTGTGGCCACTGTCGCTGTGTTGTAAGTATAAGATTTTCTCACTAAATGTCAGCTGATTAGTTAAGTGTTGGTGTTTTTTTTATATATTTGTATGTTTATGATCATGTATGTATGTATGTGATTAGGGGGTTAGCATGCATGTTTAGACTTAATCCTTTATGTAGTTGTGTGTTTTTATTTAAGCGTGTATGTATGTATGCTGGCGAGCTGTCCGGTCTGCTCGGGCTATTCCTTGATACTGGGTCATGCAGCGCGTTAACTTCGGGTGTGGTTGTTGTGTTGGCGACAGCTTCTACACCTATAGGGCCGGCCATCCTCAGACACGAGGGGCAACCATTATTATTATTATTATTATTATTATTATTATTATTACTTATTCGTTAATATTATGTAGTCTCTTATGTATTTATACGATGGTAGAAGAGCTTTGTTTCTGCCTTGTGTCTGTCAGTATGTCTTGTGTCTGTCAACGTTGTGTACAAGTAAAAGTACCTATTCTACACACTGTTTACCGACGACAGTTCTCGGCCAGTGAATGTCGACTGTCTTTTGCTCACAGCCAATCAGCGTCAGGATGCTTTTATTTACAAGCCAATCAGCGTTGAGTTACTTTTGTTCTCGGACCATCAGTGTCAAGGGACTTTTATTCTTATCTAGGTGGCAGTGTGCTTTTTTTAACCAATGGGCGTTGAAGTGGTCTTTTATCAGTCAGTCAGATTCAAGGTGCTTTTATTTTTAGCCAATCAGCGGGTAAATATTTTTGTTCTCAGCCAATCAGTGCCAGGGTGCCTTTGTTCCTAAATGATAAGGGCAAAGAACATTTTTTTATATCGGTCAATCAGAGTCCAAGTTTACTATGTTCCCAACCAATCAGAGTCCAAATTTCTTGTGTTTCAACCAATCGGAGTCCAGATTTCACGTGTTCCCAACAAATCAGACTCCAAATTTCTTATGTTTCCAACCAATCAGATACCAGATTTCTTACGTTCACAGCCAATCAGATCTTGTCTTTAGCCTGGCATGTTGTTGACGTCATCCTCTGTGTGTTAAGAGAAGGAAAAAAAGAAAATGTTTTATTGAGTTGTATCCAGCCACCAGGTAGGAGGCTGCCGTGGTCTAGTGGTCACAGGCACGTGTAGGTGACCCCAAGTATATCCTGGTTTAAACTAATTAGTGTGTTCACCTTGTGGAATACGGTCTAGCCTTCTGTTCTCTTTCTTCTTGTTCGATTTTGTTTTTCTTCTTCTCTTTCTAACTGTGTTTCTTCTACTTCCCCTATTTATTATTGTTGTTGTTCTTGTTATTTTTCTTTCTTTCTCATTCTTCTTTTTCATTTATTCATCCTATCTTTCTTTCTTTCATTCTTCTTTCTTTCTTTCTTTCTTTCTTTCTTTCTTTCTTAACAGACAACACATGTTTACAGAGAACACATATTAACTAACAGCACAAGTTTACGCACACACACACACACACACACACACCAGGTGACTACTAATACCTGTTATTTCTCTTGTTTGTAAAAGAAAAGAAAAAAGGTACCACGTTGCTGAGATCCATAAGGAAGACTCTACAGTGTGTGGGGAGATGGTTGTCAGGTGTGTGGCAGGTGAGGTACATGTATGTGGCAGGTGAGGTACAGGTATGTGGCAGGTGAGGTACAGGTGTATGGCAGGTGAGCTACAGGTGAACTAATGTAGCACCTGTCGAGACCATCTTACTCTCAGGTGTGCATCAGTAACTCGATCATATGTCAGGTGCTGAGCGATGTTGTCTGGGAATGGATGTGTTTACCTTTGTGTTTCTCTGTGTTTCGTCTCATTTGGTGGTCTCTCTGTCTCTCCTCATTCCCTCCTTCGTTCCCTTCTTTGTCCTTCCTTATTCCTTCCATACCCCCCTTTCTCCTTATCCTTCTTCCCTCTCCTTCATATCGCTCTCCCTCTCTCCCTCTCCCCTTCTCCATATATACAAGGGAGGACCTCTGCTAAACCGTATATCAGGCAGAGAAGCCTTACACCACCCAGGAGGTGACAAGGCGCCCCTCAGTGTGTCTCGGGAAGCCCTGGGGATGAAAGGAAGAGACACTCCTCCCCCTCTGTTCCTCCCTCTCCCCCCCTTCCTCCCCCTCTCCCCCCCTCCCCCCCTCCCTCCTTCCCCATGCCCTACCCCACTCCTTCCCCCACTCCCTTCCTCTACTTCCCACTACTTTCCCTCCTTCCCTTACTACCCCTCCCCCTTCCCGTCCCCCACCCCAGTCAGTGCACGCGTCGCCCGGAGGATTTGTACTGTACTTACCTAACCTAACCTCACCTAACCTCACCTAATCTAACCTAACCTAACCTAACCTCATATATACCTTGTCCTGTCTCCGTGCTATTGGTTCACGACACAGCATCTTCCTCTAATGTTGTGAGCTTAAGACGTAGCAGGTTCCGATGGTGCTTTGAGGTTACGACAAGGCGAGGTCTCCTTTTACTTCCTCTTCTCTGGGGATTCGTAACATCTATAGTGCTGTAGATACATAACATACATACATACATACATACATACATACATACATACATACATACATACATACATACATACATACATACATACATACATACAGGGAGGCAGACAGTAAGTACGAATATAGAAGAAAAACATAGACAACCCGACACAGACAGACAGAAACAGACAGGAAGATACAGATATCTAGAGACAGATGAATAGACAAACGCATATACACAGGCAGGAAGTTACACACACACGCACACACACACACACACACACACACACACACACACACACATACACACACACACACACAAAGCGAATTTGAACAGACAGACAGACAGACAAACACAAACACATACAGACACAAGCAGGGAAAATGTCTAGTCGACTAACTGGATCTGAGCCATGTCTCGTGTGTGTGTGTGTGTGTGTGTGTGTGTGTGTGTGTGTGTGTGTTGTGTGTGTGTGTGTGTGTGTGTGTGTGTGTGTGTGTGTGTGTGTGTGTGTGTGTGTGTGTGTGGTGTGTGTGTGTGTGTGTGTGTGTGTGTGTGTGTGTGTGTGTGTGTGTGTGTGTGTGTGTGTGTGTGTGTGTGTGTGTGTGTGTGTGTGTGTGTGTGTGTGTGTGCATATATATCTCGAATAAAACTAACACACTGACTGTGATGAAACTTTACAAACGGATTGCTCTCTCTCTCTCTCTCTCTCTCTCACTTTACTCTATCCTTCTCCTTCTCTCCTCTCATCCCTCATCCTCCATCCTCTCCTTTCCTCCTCCTTCTCCCCTCTCCCTATCCTATATCCTTCCTTTCCTTCATCCTCCTAAGCATCTAACAAAAATTAATAAATACAAAATATTAACAGACCACCATCGTTCAAGGCCAGAATTCCGAGCAATGTAGTTTGAATGGTACAACTTATATATATGTGTGTGTGTGTGTGTGTGTGTGTGTGTGTGTGTGTGTGTGTGTGTGTGTGTGTGTGTGTGTGTGTGTGCAATTATCACTTTAGATGGGTTAAATTTCACTTAAATTAGTTTGGAATCGTCCAGGGTCATTGCAAACTTCATTCAAATATTGCAAATTGCGAACGAGATGGGATTAACTTGTCACTAAAGTCGAGTTCTGTATAAAAATGTCATTCTCGTCTTGTTTACGTTTATAGAATCAATGTTAGTGCTTGTCTAAATGGCTTTAATTTTGCTCATTAAAAATTTAACTGGGTTTTACCTTGGCCTGTCTCTCTCTCTCTTCTGCGATTTCCACTTCAACTTGCAAATTCTCATTAAGTTTGTTTCACTGGTTACTAGGTCAAGTGCGTGTGAGTGATTGAGTGAGTGAGTGAGTGAGTGCGTGCGTGTGGGTGAGAGGTTAAGTGATTGAATGAGTGATTGGGGGAGTGTGTCAAGCAGTCAGTGAGAGTGAGTGAGTTAGAGAGATTGAGTGAGTGAGTGAGTGAGTGAGTGAGTGAGTGAGAGGGGAACAGTGATCACCTGGCATATACCTGTTGTTATTAAAGTCAACACTCACCTGGATGTAGTGGGCGCCTCTCTCTCTCTCTCTCTCTCTCTCTCTCTCTCTCTCTCTCTCTCTCCTATACCAGTAAGGCTTCATCTTTGTTCACCTAGGTTACTTGGAGCGAGGGAAGGTGGGGAAGGGAGGGGAGGGGAGGAAGAAGGTGTTGACAAGGGGAAGGAAGGAGAGGAAAGGTTTGCAACATTCCCTCCTGCACCTTCCTTCCCCTACCTCCTCCTTTCCCCTTCTTCCCTGTCTCTCCCATCATCCCCCTTCCCTCTCCTCTGTTCCTCTCCCTCTTCTCTCTCCCCTTCCCCCTTTCCTTCCCCCCATCCCCTTCCCCCCATCCTCCCCCCTCTCTCTCTCTCTCTCCTCCTTTTCCTCTCCCTCCTCCTCCTAACCTCCTCTCCCTACTCTTCTCCCCCTCTCCCCTCCTCTCCCTCTCCCTTCCACATGTTATCAAGGACGTCACCTCCCATTTATCAAGGTAACAACACACACACACACACACACACACACACACACACACACACACACACACATACACACACACACACACACACACACACTTGCTCAGTCCTTGATAAACTGCGTAAATAAATAAATAGAGTAGAATGCGAACATTTCCCACACTGCCACTCGTCCGAGGGAGCCGCTGCTGATGCCATTCCCATGCAACCGTGGATACATAAACAGTGCACAGTGTCAACAAGGAGTGTTTTCCTAGAACCCGGATTTTCACGAACGCCATCTCGGATTCATGACGTGATGCTGGATACTCTCTCTCTCTCTCTCTCTCTCTCTCTCTCTCTCTCTCTCGTCCATTACCCCTTCCTTTTCCTGTCCCCTCCTTCCCTTTCCTTCCCATTTTCCCCTCTCATTCCCTCTCTCCCTCCTCCTCCTCTCTCCTTCTTTTTGCCCCTTCCTCTTCCCCTCTTCCCGTTCCCATCTCCTTCCTTACTTTACTCCTTTACCCCTTCCTCTCTCCTTCCCTCCTTCCCCTCTCCTTCACCTGACCCAATTTCTCACCATCCAGGTCACAATTTAATTATGAGTTATGTTTTTTAAAGAGTGTTTATTGTGCCCAGATGTTGAGTGAAGAGACAGACTAACACACAGAAGAAATTACAGGAGGTCGTTGCCATCTGAGAGCTGTGGAGGTATTCTTCATATTTCCTTTATTATATATTTTGGTCCGGTTGCGTTTATTTTTCTAAGTTCTTCGTCCTTTTTTTTTTCCTCTTTTTTTTTTAATTTTCTTCTTCTTCTTCTTCTTCTTGCATCCTCCACCTTCTCCTCTTCCTCCTCCATCCTCCTCCTCCTCATTATCCTTCTTCTTCTTCTTCTGAGGTAATTCGTCAGTCAGTCAGGAGCCCCGACGCGTGTTATGGCAGTCACGTGTATAGAAGGTCAGGTAAGCCATCACAGGTGTGTTTTCCGCCAATTAACTCGCAGCTTTTGACGGAAATTGTGTTCTAGGGTGAAAGGTTTTAATATTAGGTGTACACTTTAGGTATCTTATTTGTGTGTCTGTCTGTCTGTCTGTGTGTCTTGTCTGTCTGTCTGTATGTCTGTGTTCTGTGTGTCTTGTCTGTCTGTCTGTCTGTCTGTCTGTGTTTTTGTGTATGTGTGTGATCTATCTGTCTGTCTGTCTGTCTATCTGTACGTGTGTGTGTTTTTGTGTCGTTTTCCTCTCTCTCTCTCTCTCTCTCTCTCTCTCTCTCTCTCTCTCTCTCTCTCTCTCTCTCTCTCTCTCTCTCTCTCTCTCTCTCTCTCTCTCTCTCGCCATCTCCCAGACTCACTCACGTACAGACAACATGAGTCATCCACAACAAAGTTCATTTTATTTACTAAGTTTTACCCTTTTGGGCGCTTTATGGCGGAAGAGTCGTATCTTAAGACAATGGTGTAAGTTACTGAGAGAGGTATTTTATGTTACTGAGAGATACTGTGTTACTGAGAGAGATATTGAGATACTGAGAGAGGTGTTGGATGTTACTGAGAGATACTGTGTTACTGAGAGAGACACTTGAGTTACTGAGAGGTTGTTGGATGTTACTGAGATATACTGTGTTACTGAGAGAGGTGTTGTATGTTACTGAGATATACTGTGTTACTGAGAGAGACACTTGAGTTACTGAGAGGTTGTTGGATGTTACTGAGATATACTGTGTTACTGAGAGAGGTGTTGTATGTTACTGAGAGATACTGTGTTACTGAGAGAGGTGTTGTATGTTACTGAGAGATACTGAGAGAGGTGTTGTATGTTACTGAGAGATACTGAGAGAGGTGTTGTATGTTACTGAGAGAGATACCGAGTTACTGAGAGATATACTAAGTTACTGAGAGAGACATTGTAAGTTACTGAGAGACACTTTTTTAACTTAATGTAGTCTTAGTGGATTTAAAGCCGCGTTATATTGCCTGCTTTTGTTTGTCTGTCTCTCTGTCTGTCTGTCTGTCTGTCTTTTGGTCTGTATCTGTTGGTCTGTCTCTCTGTCTGTTGGTCTGTCTCTCTGTCTGTTGGTCTGTCTGTCTGTCTGTGCTATCGGGTTTCTGTGGTTGTTATGATGAAAATTTTAGTCTTTAGTTGTTTGTCGGCTTGTACAAGGTCATGCCGATGATGCCACGCCTCACTGTTTATCCTTCTTGCCTGTCAGTGCGTCTGTCTGTTGGTCCGAATACAAGAGGAATTGTAGGTAGACTCGAGGTTAATTATAGGTAGACTCGACGTTAATTATAGGTAGACTCGAGGTTAATTATAGGTAGACTCAAGGTTAATTATAGGTAGACTTGGTAATCTCTAGGTAGACTTGCTTGAATTTTAACAGCCAGATCAATACTTGACTTTGCAGAGGTTGAAGGAATCTGGAGAGAGAGAGAGAGAGAGAGAGAGAGAGAGAGAGAGAGAGAGAGAGTCCCGTGGAAGTATATAGGAGAGGTAGGAGCTTCCAGGCACCACCGGGGAGGTAGGGGGGCTGGTGTTGGCCGACTGCCAGGCTCTGGAAGTCTCTGCTGTTGCTGCCGTTCCAGATTCCAGGGAGGTGTTACTGGGCTTGGCTGGAAGAGGGTCTTAAGACAGTGGAGGCGCTACCGGTGTTCTTGTTATTGTTCTTATGTTCTGGAGTGTGTTATTGTAGGTTAGTGTTCTCAATAGTTATTCAATTTCCAGATTCCAGGATTGTCTGGAAGATGTTCCTTGAATCTGAAGGTGGTGTTGGTTTTTCTGGTGTAACTTCTCTGTTGCCTGGAATCTGTTTCTCGTAGATTAAGAGTGGCAGCTGGTTTTTCTAACTCTATTCCAGTTTCCAGACAGATTAGGTCACGTTACGTTACATTAGGTAAAGTTAGTTTAAGTTACGTTTCATTACGTTACATTAGGTAAGGTAAAGTTAGGTGAGGTTAGGTTAGGTTAGGTTAGGAGTCTGCCACTCTGGAGAACGCCTGCTCTAGTTCCCGGTAGTCTAACATGATTATAATTTCTACCTCGAGACCAGAAGAGACACTTGGTCCAGTTTTCCCAGCGAGAGTTCTAGCCGTGTAGTGGGGAGCAGGAGGAGGAGTAGTAGTAGTAGTAGTAGGAGAGGGAGGGGGCGAGGCGAGGAGAAGAAGAGGAATAAGAGAGAGAGGAGGAGGAGAGTGTTGTTCTAGTTGTCCTTAGTATGTGTATTATGATAGAAATTATTGATCATTTTAGTTCTTATCCTCTTATAGGTCCCAGGGTACCTACTGTTGTGATGTAGAGAGAGAAGTGTCATGGGAGGTGAAATAATGTCGGTGAAGTTACTTGGGTTAGGTTAGATTAGGTTAGGTTAGGTTAGGTTAGGTTAGGTTAGATTAGGTTAGGTTAGGTTAGGAAGTTGTATAGCTTCAAACTGGAAACTATATCCTGATGTTGTTGATCTAGATTCCAGTATCCTAGCTTGCCTGGAATGTGTGCTCTGAGACTGGCACACTCCTCTCGATGCCTGTGCCAGTTTACAGAAAAATGTCATGTGGTTATTTGGGAAATACACGTTGAGTCTTCCCCCAGCTTCTTCCTCAGTTGCTGTTCTCATTCCTATCGTTTTTTTTTTTATTATTGTCTAGAAAAGGTACCTTACTTGGAGGCTGGAATTGTGTTGTGTCTGTTAATTTCAAGTGATTTCTGCAGTGTCTTTTCCAATTTCCAGTGACTGTTGCAATTTCTCATCCAGTTTCCAGTGACTTGCAATGTCTCATCCAATTTCCAGTGATTGTTCCAGTGTCTGTTCCAGTTTCCAGTGATTGTTCCAGCGTCTGTTCCAGTTTCCAGTGATTGTTGCAGTGTCTGTATCATTTTCCGGGGAGATGAGGATTTATGAGGCTGGGGACGCTATTGCTGTTCTGTTTTGCTCTACTTCTTGGCGTCTCTGATGAATGTCCCTAGATTTGGTTAGGTTAGGTTAGGTTAGGTTAGGTTAGGTTAGGTTAGGTTAGGTTAGGTTAGGTTAGGTTAGGTTAGGTTACATAGATGGAATAAACAAAAACATTTCTACCTGGTTTTATTTGTTCTAGTTAAGTTAGGTTAGGTTACCTAGATAACCAAAACATTTCTAGTTGATTTTATTGTTTTAGTTGATAGGAATAACTCTGGCAGCTAGAGAGACTTAAAGGGAAACAAGGAATCATATCGTTTTATTATTTTTGTTTTTAATCTAGTTTCCAGAAGTCCCGGAGTTATCTAGAGTGTGTTAGGGTCATATGTAGTTTAACCTTCATATAACGGACTTCTCTCTATATATATTCCATTATTTGAGGGTTTCCACATATGACGGACTCTCGATATAACGGACTTTTATCTATATAGTTCATTAGATGGAGGTTTCACATCTAACAGGCCCTCGATATAACGGACTTTCATCTATATAGTTCATTAGATGGAGGTTTCACATCAAACACACCCTCGATATAACGGACTTTCATCTATATAGTTCATTAGATGGACGTTTCACATCAAACACACCCTCGATATAACGGACTTTCATCTATATAGTTCATTAGATGGAGGTTTCACATCAAACACACCCTCGATATAACGGAATTTCCTCTCCAAGTAGGGGGTGTCACTGTAGTGTTCTTGGTCGTGTTTCAGTTTAGGTGCTGGTGGCCTTAATGACGACAGTGTGATAAGAAATAAATACTCTGATTTTTCCTCGTGTTAGTCTGGTATTTTTGCTATGATTACCTGGTATTTTTGCTATGATTATCAAGTAGTTTTGCTATGATTATCTGGTATTTTTGTTATGATTACCTGGTATTTTTGCGATGATTATCTGGTATTTTTCCTCGTGTTAATCTGATATTTTTGCTGTGATTATCTGGTATTTTTGCTATGATTACCTGGTATTTTTGCTGTGATTATCTGGTATTTTTCCTGGGACTTTTATAACACTTGCCTTGTTCTTCTCTCGATGTGTGAGGGATTTTCCTGGAACTCTTCTTTGTTGAGTTTTCTTGTTTTTTTCTTGTTTTTTCTTGTTTTTCGATGTATAATTGATATTTCGAGATGTGGTTGGATGGGTTAGGTTAGGTTAGGTTAGGTTAGGTTAGGTTAGGTGAGGTTAGGTTAGGTGGGGTGTTTGTGCGCCAATAGCTAGAGTATGAGCGCCTCACCAGAGCCTTCACCTGTATGTGTGCCAAGAACGGGCTTAACAGTTCCTGGTAGAGAGCCTCACCAGAGCTTTTTAACCGTACTGATAATAATCCTCCCTTGTATAGCTGCTCTTGTTGTTGTCTTCCTCGAACTACTGTACATTTTTGGAACCTTTTAAACCCTTCCTGAGTACGATGACAGCGCGGGGAGTGAGAACCCAATAGGTACACTGAGAACGGACTTACACCCACACACATACACATACACACACACACACACACACACACACACACACACACACACACACACACACACACACACACACCCACACACACACACACACACACACACACACACACACACACACACACACAGGGGGGTAGTTTGTTGTGTCGTCAGCTCACCTATACCTGTAATAATACCGTTTTACTGCCAATAAGTTTTGTCAAAGTAAGATTCGATTAAGTTAGGTTAGGTGAGGCTTGGTGAGGTTAGGTTAGGTGAGGTGAGGTGAGGTGAGGTAAGGTTAGGTGAGGTGAGGTTAGGTGAGGTAAGGTTACAGGTGAGTGGTAGACTGAGAGTACTGTAATAATAGGAGTTCTGATTAAATCTAAAACACTGATCTCTGTGATAAGTTTGCCTCCTCCTCTTACTTAATGAAACGTCAAAGGTCAAGACTCAGGTGTGTGTGTAATTTTAAAGTGAGATACGAGTCATCTCTCTCTCTCTCTCTCTCTCTCTCTCTCTCTCTCTCTCTCTCTCTCCGGCCATTGACCCCCCAGTTGTTGTGTTAATTATGAGCGGATTTGTTAGATTTTTCATTAGTTTCTGTTATTTCGTTGTTCCACTAATTTTCCACCTGAGTTAAATTTACTGTTAATTTTATTGTTAATTTCATTGTTCAATTTGTTATTCAGTTATTGTTAATTTTATTGTTTGATTCATTATTCGATTTATTGTTCAGTTTATTAATCCGATTTTAATCCTTTCTAATGAAGCCGATTTTAACCTTTGATTAGGTGATTAATTACGGTACTAAATGTACAATGTAGTAATTAGTGAGTTGTATCACACACACACACACACACACACACACACACACACACACACACACACACACACACACACACACACACACACACACACACACACACACACACACACACACACACGCACACACACACACACACACACACACACACACACACACACACACACACACACACACACACACACACACACACACACACACACACACACACACACACACACACACACACACACACACACACACACACACACACACACACACACACACACACACACACACACACACACACACACACACACACACACACACACACACACACACACACACACACACACACACACACACACACACACACACATTTCGAGGGATCTGAAGAGTCGTGGGGATGAGAGGGTCGTGATGTCCATGAAGGTCGTGGGGAGGTCGTTATGAGGTGTTCGGAAGGGTTGTACAGGTCGTAAAGTTCGTAGGGAGTCATGAACGGGTCTTCGGGTAGGAGGTCGTAGGGGTGATCATGGGGATGTGGGTCATGGGGGTCTTGAAGGTCGTGAAGGGGTCGTCGGGGGTCATAGAGGTCTTGAAGGGGTCATGAAGGTCGTGAAGGGGTCATGCAGGTCGTGAAGGGGTCATGAAGGGGTCGTAGGGGGGGTTTGGGGATCTTGCAGGTGTCCCGCGGTAGTGAACTTGCGTCTTCTATTGATCCTGACGCGGCCGCTCCTACCACGCCCGCCACGCCTCCTACCACGCCCGCCACGCCTCCTATCATGTCCGCCACGCCTTCTACCCCGCTCGCCACGCCTCCTATTACGTCCGTGGCGCCACGCCTTCTACCACGTTCGCCACACCAACCACGTACTTCCTCCTTGCCTCTTACCACGCCCTCTATGCCTCCTACCACGCCTTCTACCCCTCCTACCACGCCCGCCCACGCCTCCTACCACGCCCTCCACCCCTCCTATCATGTCCGCCACGCCTTCTACCCCGCTCGCCACGCCTCCTATTACGTCCGTGGCGCCACGCCTTCTACCACGTTCGCCACACCAACCACGTACTTCCTCCTTGCCTCTTACCACGCCCTCTATGCCTCCTACCACGCCTTCTACCCCTCCTACCATGCCCACCAAGCCTCCTACCACGCCCGCCACACCTCCAACCACGCCTTCCTTGCCTACCACGCCCTCCACGCCTTCCTACCACGCCCGCCACAACTATCCTCCTTCACTGAGACAGGCGCTGGGTTGTGGTTCAAGGTCACGTGAGTTACATCTCTTCCTCTCAGCTGTTAATGAGTCACGAGAGAGTAGGAATAGAGTGACACATTCTCTTACCTATGAGGCTAGACGTGTGAGGACGGCCCCAGCTGACTCATTTAAACTACGACATAAAGTTGGATTAGTAAAAATATCGGTTCTACTATAGCGTGTGTTCTACAAAAATATCCATAGTCTAACCTAAACCTGACCTGACCTAACCTAAACCTGACCTGACCTAACCTAACCTGACCTGACCCAATCTAATCTAATCTAACCTGACCTAACCTAACCTAACCTAACCTGACCTGACCCAATCTTATCTAATCTAACTTGACCTGACCTAACCTAACCTGAACTTACCCTAAATATCATCTAGACCGCACTCTGTAGTAAGTCCCCCAAATATCTTAACTTAAACCTCTCTCTGTTAGTGAAGATGTGAGAACAAACATAACTGATCTACTTAAGTTACGAGACAATGATGGATTCTCAAAGTATCTTAGGGTAAAACTGTCTTGCCTGGAGATGTGAGGACGTCCCAACACTCACTATGATATAGTGGTCAAAATGGCGTCAATATTAGATTAAGACTTTTATGTAATTAGAATCACTTTTTTCCCTGTTTAGTGATTTTTTTTTTTTTACTTTTCTAATTATTTTTAGAATCGGTGTACAGTAGCGTATGTTTGTTTCTCTTTATTATACTTTTCTCTTATTTACGCTTTTGTTGATTCATATTTCAAGGCTAGTTAGATTTATTACACTGCGGGATGGTCATATTTCAAGGCTAGTTAGATTTATTACACAGCGGGATGGCTTAAAAATAAACAACCTAATATTAATCAGTGTCGCAGGTAACCACATTTTCTGTGCTCCTTCAATTTTACTTTTCTCCGCCTTGTGTTAACTCAGTGAGGAATATAATTATAATTATCTCATTTCGTATCATTCTTCAAGGCCATTTGGATTGCACCCACTGCGGTGCTGAGAGATGATTTAAGAGAACCAGGATGATAAGGCATTCTAGCGTTCTTCCTGAGTGACTTGTTGCTTCATTAACTCCATGATATAAGGCTTTGTGGTATAAAGGATTTTCTTTCAAGGTCATTCGGATATAGTCCATTGCGGGAGGATGATAAATGGGAGAACGTAGTGGAGACAATGTAAGTTTTATTTCAGAGTTGGAGATGTAACTCTCTCTCTCTCTCTGTTGATTTACGAAAGCACAAGTTGAATTTGTAAGGAGTGGAACAAGGCACCTTTTATTCCCCCTTAACCCAGTACCCCTGATATGCCTCCTTAACACAGTACCCCTGATATGCCTCCTTAACACAGTACCCCTGATATGCCCCCTTAACACAGTACCCCTGATATGCCCCCTTAACACAGTACCCCTGATATGCCCCTTAACCCAGTACCCCTGATATGCCCCCTTAACACAGTACCCTGCAGTATGATATGCCCCTAACTTATATGCCCCCCAACACAGTACCCCTGATATGCCCCTTAACACAGTACCCCAGATATGCCCTCTACCCCTGATATGCCCCCTTACAGTACCCCTGATATGCCCCCTTAACACAGTACCCCTGATATGCCCTCTTAACACAGTACCCCTGATATGCCCCCTTAACACAGTACCCCTGATATGCCCTCTTAACACAGTACCCCTGATATGCCCCCTTAACACAGTACAATGCCAACTTTAACTCAGATATGACCCATAACATTTAGTAACGCCAACAACGCACAAGAGGACCGGATTATTGTATACATAAGCTCCCCTGTGTGTGTGTGTGTGTGTGTGTGTGTGTGTCATTCTCTCTCTCTCTCTCTCTCTCTCTCTCTCTCTCTCTCTCTTTCTCTCTCTCGGCTGCCCATCGCCTCAGAGATAATTAAATATATTAACATGTTAAAATTAATCCATCCCGGCTACTTAAGAACACTTCCATTTTGCTCTACGCCTACGACCATCTCTTAGGTGTTTAATTTATTCGTCCTCAAAGGGTTAAGTTAATCATTCTCAAAGGGGTAAAACGATGGTACTCAAAGGGTTGTATCGCCATACTCAAAGGGGTAAATCAATCGTCTTGAAAAGTTTACATAATTTTCTCAAAGGCTTAAAGTGTTGAACATGTGTTATATACTGACGGAGCCGTGCAGGTGTTGAACATGTGTACTGATGGGGTCGTGCAGGTGTTGAACATGTGTACTGATGGGGTCGTGCAGGTGTTGAACATGTGTACTGATGGGGTCGTGCAGGTGTTGAACATGTGTACTGATGGAGTCGTGCAGGTGTTGAACATGTGTACTGATGGGGTCGTGCAGGTGTTGAACATGTGTACTGATGGGGTCGTGCAGGTGTTGAACATGTGTACTGATGGAGCCGTGCAGGTGTTGAACATGTGTACTGATGAGGCCATGTAGGTGTTGAACATGTGTACTGATGAGTCCATGTAGGTGTTGAACATGTGTACTGATGAGGCTGAGGTTTACTAGCTGGGTATCACCGTGGCAACGTATAAAGGAGATAGTGGCATTACATAGCCAAGTGATCTGGCAGGGTAGTGTCTCCAGCAGCAGCAGCAACCTCACGCAGGCGGACACCACAACAACCACCACCACCACCACTACCAGCACCACCACCAGCTTCCCGACGGGGGCTCAGTCACCCCGTCCCGCGCGTACCTGAAGGTGGTTTGACTCTTCTTCTCTCCTCCTCGTGTGACCGGTGTTCTCTCGGCGATGGAGATAGTCCCATATCTCCATCGCTAGGAACTTGTTGATGGGAAATAGACGGATGGATATGTGGTGATTTTTTTTTATTGTTTGGTGTCTGTATACAATCGGTGACAGACACAGGCAATGCGTGTGTCCAGGAGTGTGTTTGTTGCTGGGATGCTCTACTCGGTGGATGGGGAGCAACATGCCAACATACACACACACTGACTCATGGAATATCAACATGGGAATCGTTGGGATTTTTGACATTGGTGTTTATGGCAATGTAAACATCAGGTTCCTATCGTATATAAACACTAATAAATCTCTCTGGCTATCCTTAGAAAGTAAACATTGGGCAAGACTCTCGAAATATCAATGTTGATTTTCCATGAACTTCTGTTATGGAATTTTTATAGTGTATTATATAAACATCATAGACGCTTGTTATTGTCTTAGGGATTAATGCCAATTAAACATTACGTCACATACTGTATTGTATAAACATCGACAGGCACTCAGATAGTAGGAGCATCACTAAGTTCTTAAGTTATGTAGTGGGACTCCAATATAAACATCCGGATATAAACACAGAGCTTCTCTTAATATATAAACATAGGATTTAATAGATTATAAACTCACAGCTTCTCTTTAGTGTTTACACATTCGTCTTTCTCCTAGTGTAATAAACATGGTCATGGATATAAACAAACCCTCGTGGAGTTTAAACATTGGATCTTTTGCTTAACATTGAAACTTTTAGTATTGTTTTGATGTTTAGGGACATTAGATTATATAGGAAATGTTTAAGGTCACCAGGTTATATGGGAAATGTTTAGGGACACTAGATTAAAAAGGAAATGTTGAGGGGACACCAGGCTATATAGGAAGTGTTTAGGGACGCTAGACTATATAGGAAATGTTTAGGGGACACCAGGCTATATAAGGAATGTTTAGGGACACCAGGCTATATAGGAAATGTTTAGGGACGCTAGACTATATAGGAAATGTTTAGGGGACACCAGGCTATATAGGAAGTGTTTAGGGACGCAAGACTATATAGGAAATGTTTAGGGGACACCAGGTTATATAAGGAATGTTTAGGGACACCAGGCTATATAGGAAATGTTTAGGGACGCTAGACTATATAGGAAATATTTAGGGACGCTAGATTATATAGAGGTCCCCAATTTTCCCTGACTTGCTAACCTTTTAATGGGTATAAATAGGGCTGGAAGGTCTGTCCCCTTGCTAATCCCGTCTATGATTGGCCCAGATACAGTGCTTTAGGTCGGGTTTGTCTGTGATTGGACCGTTGACTTGGTTATAGTCACAGGAACACCGCTGATTGATCCGCAGACGGCGTGTTTGGGCACTCACGGACAAGAACACTACCAGCGACGTAGTTGACCATGGAGGGCGTTGATTGGCCATCCGTGTACAGGTGAAGCACCAATCGCCTGTGTTAACCTTAGGGAAAACATTGATATATTTTGTATAGTTTGGTTATTGTTGTGTTGAATGTTAAGAATGACGCAACATTATCAAGGAAATAGAGCCAGACTGATAAGGTGATATAGTGATGAAATATTCACTTTGTCTTGTGTGTATATTATGTAGTATAGAAATTCTTTATAATGGATAGTTCGTTGTTTATATACCGCCACTGGCTGAACCCTGCACTCGCAAATCAGATCAAGATTCCCCAAGGTTCGTGAGATGAATATTCCTCGTAACTTAAGATGTGTACTTAACTGATCCACTGTACTGATCCACTTTACTAATCCACTTAACTGATCCACTTGAAGTTAAATACAAATATAACATCAGACACCCACTATAAATCTACCTTCACCTGTTAGGAGATGAAATTAACCTACAGAATATTTCACCCCTAAAGAAAATATTGACTTTAATTAAAATATCGACCTGGAAGCTGAAGATAATTAAACATATCTAGTTACCGTAGAGACTGTGTGTATTTTTTATATTATTTTACAACATTATTTTTTTATTCAATTTTAAGTCATTTTAATATTTATTTTATATATTAACTTACGAGGGATTATATATCTTACGAACTTTTGTGAATATTGCCATTGGAAGACATTTTATTTATCGCCTATTTCCTTCACTGAGACTAGAGGAACGTGTCTAGTTAAGGAAGAGTCTCTGCGGATTTCGACGCCATTTTGTTCTTCATCTTTGTTATGATGCTTCAGTAGGCCAGTTAGGTTATGTCATTTTGTCTCTAATTTAAGGGGATTTTTTTTTACCTTACGAACTTTTAAAAATATGGAACAATATATTTTCTGGGGAAAGGAGGTAAAGTTCTCTCAGTCAGTCAGTCAGTCAGTCACTCACTCGCTCGCTAAGTCAATCAATCAGTCATTCACTCAACCCGTCAGTCAGCCCCATAGTCAGTCAGTCACTCAAGTCACTCACTCACTCACTCCACTCACTCCACTCACTCCACTCACTCCACTCCTCACTCACTCACTCACTCACTCCACTCCTCACTCACTCACTCACTCCTCACTCACTCATAAGGATAGTTTACATAGTGCTGACTAACGAACCTATAAAAACGACTCACCTAAACTATTTTCCTCCAACAGTTAAACATATGACAAAAAAAGCGACATTTAACGCAACATTGACTTAGAAAAAACCAGCTTACGTCCGATTTATCAATGTATATAAAATCCCTCCATAAAATACCAATTAATTACCTATAATGACAATGTGGCTTTTGTTGAATCTGTTTTCGTGGGATTTTTTTATTATTATATATTGAACTCGAAGTAAAGAGGGAATTACGATTTTTTTTTGGGGGGGGAGGGGGGTTAATTTTGGGTTTTATAGGTTTTTTCCCTATTTGGGCTTTTATTTTTATTTTTCCTATTTGGTATTTTATATTTTTGGATTTTCTATTATTTAGGTTTTTTTAATTTTTGTTTTGTTTTTTTATTTGTGTTTTTGAAGTATTTGTTGTTGTGAGGCATAGAAATTTAAGCTGCTGAAGCCTTAGGTGTGTGTGTGTGTGTGTGTGTGTGTGTGTGTGTGTGTGTGTGTGTGTGTGTGTGTGTGTGTGTGTGTGATCATCTGCCCAGGTTACAGACGCAGGTTAAGTTGTAGGTCAAGTGCAGGTATGTGGGTACAGGTACAAATGTAGTTCTGGTACAGGTGTGGATTACAGGTCAAGTACAGGTAGAGATACAGAAACAGGTATAAATGCAGGTACAATTAGTTACAGCTACAGGTACAAACAAGACAAAAATACAGGTATACAGTCAGATAAAACCAATTAACAGGTATACAGTCACAGATACAGGTGTCAGACATGTCGTGCGCGGCGAGAGAGACAATGACCAGCGTGTCAAGTGCTAGCATGAAATACCCCTCAAGCGTGTCATTCAGATTATACCGGAAATACAACTTCACTTGGCGCTGGAGAATTAAGTCACTTAAGAAGCTGTACAAGTATCGCTCACTCACGGTCCTCGCCCTTCTCTATGTAAGTATAAGTAGGCCCTCAAGTGGTGAAGCTTCGTTTAAGTAGACACTCGTAGAACGCTTGAGTGAAATAAGTAGGCCCAATAAGTAAATGAAGCTGCCTTTAAGTAGTGACTCGCAGAACGTTTAAGTAGGCACTCAAGTGAAGCCTCCTTTAAGTAGTGACTCTTAGAACGGCTACCATGAACCCTCAAGTGAAGCCTGGTTTACGTAGGGGTTTGTAAGTGTAAAGTGACTCGTCAAGAACGCTTCGTGTAAGCCTTTAGACCATTTAAGTACTGCTATAAATGGAGACTCGTAAGTGTAGCCTCATGTATATAGAGATTCATTAGTGAAGCTTCGTTAAGTAGACTTTCGGCAGACATTTAAGAGCTTCGTTTCAGTAAGTTCTCGCAGACCAAATATGTTCTTCAATAAGGCTTCGTGACAGAACAGTAAAGAACAGTCGTAAGTGAAGCCTCAAGTTAGTAGTGTAAGTTAATCTTAGAGTACCCGGCTTTTACATCATCTAAGAATACTTTTAAAGCTCCGTATAAGTGTATTTTCTTAAGGTATGGCTTCGGTTAAGTAGCCTTGTGTGTGTGTGTGTGTGTGTGTGTGTGTGTGTGTGTGTGTGTGTGTGTGTGTGTGTGTGTGTGTGTGTGTGTGTGTGTCTGTGTCTGTGTGTGTGTGTGTGTGTCTGTGTGTGTGTGTGTGTGTGTGTGTGTGTGTGTGTGTGTGTGTGTTTCCATGTAAGTAGACCCGCGATTAGTAGTTCCCTTCGTGTAAGTAACAACCACATGTAAGTGACGAACTGGTAAGAAACGATCGGATCTTATTCCAATTTGAGTCTTGCCGCAATTCTGACGCCATTTTGGATATAAGCTTTATAACATAGCGTAAATAAGACCAAACTTCCTCATATAAATAAAAAGAAAATACAAGACTATGGCGTTGAATGTACTCTGAGACTCGATTTTAAATACGATGCGGTCTGCTATCTCCAACTATATCCAAAATGGCGTCAAAACTGCACCAAGACTCCAACTTGAACTAGATACGTTTTCTTATTCCTCAGCTAAACGAACAATTTAATTTACGAGCGTTTGAGAATTTGTTTTCCCCGAGTCCAGGTGATTTATCGTAGTTACCGTCCCGTTATACCTGACTAACTGCCAAATGAAAACGAGGTGGACTTTAAAGGGGTTCCTGAGCTAGATATTGTATACCTGTGAAATTTAGTGCGGTGGTTGAATGGGCCCCAGTCTTCGTAGGCCGTAACCTAGCCTACCTTAACCTAACTTAACTTAACTTAACACAGTCTTCACAGGCCCTAACCTAACCTAACTTAACCTAGTCTTTATAGGCCCCAACCTAACCTAACCTAATTAAAGTTAACGTGTAGGAATAGACCCCTGTTCTAATGGGCCCATTCCTAATAGGTACATTATACATTGGGGCCCACGAGGAACGGAATAGTGAGACTGGGGGCCCATTAGGATCAAGGCTTAATGGGACTGTAGCCTAACGGTCCAGCTGTAATCTGAAAATTACATATATTTTGTAATGTAATACTGTCATTGTATTATTTCGGAATCATGTAATATCAAATATAATTATCATTAATATCTGGACCCCCCCCTCCCCCTCCCCCTCCCATCCTCTCGCTGTTTCTGTTGACTGAACCAAATTAATGATGCAATGTTTAACTATGTTTTTTTGCAGTATTTTTGTGTCATAATTAAAATTTTTAGATTATTATTATTATTATTATTATTATTATTATTATTATTATTATTAAGTTGTTGTTACTGTTATTATTATTATTATTGTTATTATTGTTATTATTATTATCTTCCATCATTTTTATCATTAGTAGTAATATAACCGTAGACTTGATTCCGAAGATTTTATTATAATTTACACGTATGGTCCAGATTCTCCCTTAAATAACTACAAAATATCCCTAAATGAAGGTACAGTAGAGCTATTTAACGCCACTAAAAGACCACCTAAACCCGGAAGTCGTAATACACAGATTTAAATGACCTCCACAAATTAAAACAGGAATTGGTCTCTACAAACAACAGCGTCGGTTTGGCATAAAACTTTTAACGAAATCTGACTCCAATGTGTATAAACTGTAGTAAAAATATAATATTGAACTGTAAACTGTAAACAAAACATAAGACCGATTTGTAAACTGTAAATAAAACATACCAATTTGTAAACAGTAAACACAACACCTATTTGTAAACAGTAAACACAACACCAATTTGTAAACAGTAAACACAACACCAATTTGTAAACAGTAAACACAACACCAATTTGTAAACAGTAAACACAACACCAATTTGTAAACAGTAAACACAACACCAATTTGTAAACAGTAAACACAACACCAATTTGTAAACAGTAAACACAACACCAATTTGTAAACAGTAAACACAACACCAATTTGTAAACAGTAAACAAAATCACAACACACCAAGTTATAATTGGGTTATAAACGGGCCGTAAGGTATAAAACTGTAACATCATCAAACTTGTAGCTCTCAGGAGGTAAAAACTCGCGAGCTACCAAGTTGTGAAACACTCCTCCGGTACAACACACCAACTTTAATTGACAGGCGACGTAGGTACAGGTTTCAGAGGGTTTTCTATTTTTTATGTGGTTTTTAAATGTTTAGAGAACGTTATGGTAGTTATTCTGACGTCATGGGTAGAGGTTTCTGTCTCGAGGGTTTTTTATTTTTTGTGGTTTTTAATATTGGTTGTTTTCATTTAGAGAACTTTATGGTAGCCTCAGTGTTATTTTGACGTCATTTCTCTAAGGTTTCTAATTTAATATTGTTTCTAAATGTGGCAACTTTAAATTAGGAAGCGTTTATATTTACGGTAGAGACTCAGTGTAGATTCAACGCCTTTTTGTCTGTCATAATGTGAGAACGTAACTGACTCACCACTGAACCTGTAACACAAAGATGGCTGCCAGAATCGCGTCAATTTTAATAGATACTCGCTTTACTAGATATGCTTTGATAATTAGATTTATCCTCTTAATTAGATATATTGTCTTAGTTAAATATATTCTCTTAACTAAATCCATACTCTTAAGTTAACACCAGTCTGGGAGAAGTTGAAAAAAAATAATAATATCCTCGAAATCTGTGAGAATCTGACGAGCTGGAATTCCAATGTTTACCCTGATGTAAGAGAAAGCGGAGGGTGTGTGAGGGGATCCTGCGCTAAACATACATTGTGGGGTCCTCGCGCGCTGGCTAAACGTAACGTTCTGGGAAAATATCACAAACAGGACCGCTATTTTTGATAGACTGTCTATTTTTTTCAGACAAATACGAACTAACTAAAGGGATTATAGTTTTTGACAGGTAAAGCAGCTAAAGGGTTTAAATTTTTTTTTTAGACAGACTAATCAGAAAGAGAGTTTATTATTTCAAACATCGTATACAGCTAAACCTAAACCATCCCAGCATAACCTAACCTAACCTAATGGACTAAAAGGTAGATTTGTTTAAGTTAGGTTAGTTAAGTTAGGTTAAGTTGGTTAGGTTAGGTTAGAATGTATCCGAATGGCTGAGAATTAATGGAATGACAGGATGACAGGATGACCCATTATCGCATTTCGTGTCTTAATTATCCTTGTGTGTGTGTGTGTGTGTGTGTGTGTGTGTGTGTGTGTGTGTGTGTTGTTTTTGCTCGTCACTTCCGGCAGAGGACATAGTAAATAGCACCTTTGTGAGTCCGACTGTGTGCGTATGTCTGTATGTCCTTCTGTGAGTCCGTCATTGGGTCCTTCTATGAGTCCATCTGTAATTCTGTGAGTCCACCCGTGAGTCCGTCCATGAGTCCGTCTATATATCTCATAAAAGCAGTAACCAGAAGAGATACAAAGGGACAAGGATATAACTTAGTAATTGGACATAACGAACCAACATCTCACAAGGCTTTTATAATCCATATTTTTCTCCTCCTTATTGTGTGGAGTTATGACGTGTTTTGTTACCATGACGACGAGAGACGCCAACAGTTACCATGGCGACCAGGGACGCCAACAGTTACCATGACAACCAGGGACGTTAACAGTTACCATGACAACCAGGGACGTTAACAGTTACCATGACAACCAAGGAAGTTAACAGTTACCATGACGACCAGGGATGTCAACAGTGATTTTTTGTGAGATTTAATGAGTCGTTTGTTTTTGTTTTCTTTTGTTTTCTGGTATTTTTTTTTTAATGGAGAACCTGTTGTCTTTTTGTCGTTGTTGTCTGTTGTTGTTTTTGTTTATCGTTTAACCAACACTACCACCACCACACCTACCACCACCACTACACCTACCACCACCACCACCACCACCTACCACCACCACCACCACCACACCACCACACCACCACCACACCTACCACCACCACCACACCTACCACCACCACCACACCTACCACCACCACCACCCACCACACCTACCACCCACCTCCTACCACCACCACCACCCTACCACCACCACCACACCTACCACCACCACCACACATGTGGCAGCAGCAGCATGGCAGGGCCACCACCACCTGCCACCACCACACCTACCACCACCACCACCACACCACCACCACCACACCTACCACCACCACCACCTACCACCACCACCACCACCACACCTACCACCACCACCACCACACCTACCACCACCACCACCACACCTACCACCACCACCACCACATCTTCCTTAGACCACTTTGGGATAGGAAATTTTGTATCTCGTCTGGGATAATCACGTTATTTTAGATTGTCTTCCCGGGGGTGGTAGTGTAGCCAAGGTCAGCTGTTTAAGACGTCCAGGTTGGCTGCTTTAAGATATCCAGGCTGACTGTTTTAAGACATCCAGGCTGGCTGTTTTAAGATATCCAGGCTGGCTGTTTTAAGACATCCAGGCTGGATGTTTAAGACTTCCAAGCTGGCCGTATGAGAGCCAGCGCCGTTGTCTGTTGTACCCTCTGGCCAATAGGAGGCTTTACTTATATCTATGTTGGCCAATAGGAGTAGGGCTTGTGTACGTGTATACGAACCAATGTGCGGCTTTGTTTATGTTAACTAATAGGCGACTGTGTTTAATTTTGTATTGACCAATAGGAGAGTCTCTTTACATTAATTTTGAATGGACCAATAAGAGTGTATATTTACGTTTGTGTTGACAAATAGGAGGGTCTGTTTTCGTTTGAATCGACTAAGAAGAGTTTATTTACGTTAGTGCTGGCCAACAGCAAGACGTCCTCATTAACCAATCAGAACGTTGGCATACACTAGAGTCTCGTGTGCATAGGCCAATGAGAGGCGACCTTTGTCATCTTTCCATTCATGTGTACCCGGAGACGTCCTTGGCCGCAGAGGGAAAGAGTGATTGGCTATTCTCGAATCAACGACGCGGAAACGACTCGACGCAGATGTTGCCGATTGGTTTAAATATGACACGTGAAGCTTCAGTATAAACATGGAGTGCATGAAGAAGCGATTTTTGCCTAATTTAGGGTAAGGTAGAGGAAACTAGAGTTGGAGAGAAGGTGAGAGACAAAACGGCATGCAGAGAACAGTAAAGAGATAGAGAGAGAGAGAGAGAGAGAGAGAGAGAGAGAGAGAGAGCACCACCAGTTCCCGAGCTCTGGTGTCTGGTATTATTATCTCCCACATTGTCAGTGTCGACCCCCGTTAATTAAACTGTGACTCACTACCACCATGTTGTCACTACCAGTACGTTACCATTACCAATATGTTGCCACTACCACCATGTTGTCACTACCAGTACGTTACCATTACCAATATGTTGCCACTACCACCATGTTGTCACTACCAGTACGTTGCCATTACCAATATGTTGCCACTACCACCATGTTGTCACTACCAGTACGTTGCCATTACCAATATGTTGCCACTACCACCATGTTGTCACTACCAGTACGTTGCCATTGCAATATGTTGCTTTTCTACCATGTTGTCACTACCAGTACGTTACCATTACCAATATGTTGCCACTACCACCATGTTGTCACTACCAGTACGTTACCATTACCAATATGTTGCCACTACCACCATGTTGTCACTACCAGTACGTTGCCATTACCAATATGTTGCCACTACCACCATGTTGTCACTACCAGTACGTTGCCATTACCAATATGTTGCCACTACCACCATGTTGTCACTACTAATATGTTGTCACTACCACCATGTTGTCACTGCCACCCATGTTTGTCCGCCAATATCTTTGGCACTACCCGCACCATGTTGCCATTACCAATAATATTTGCCACTACCACATGTTGTCCACTACCAGTACGTTGCCATTACCAATATGTTGCCCACTACGCACCATGTTGTCACTGCTAATATGTTGTCACTACCACCATGTTGTCACTACAGTACGTTGCCGTACCAATATGTTGCCACTACCACCATGTTGTCGCACTACTTGTATGTTGTCACTACACCGTATTTCACTGCCACCATATTGTTTTCTACCAATGCATTATCACCCTCCCACCCTCCAGGTTCCCCACTATACGCTATAACTGGGTGTCCAATCACCAAATAACCTATAAACCGTGTGTGTGTGTGTGTGTGTGTGTGTGTGTGTGTGTGTGTCTCATCCTACCCTCTCCCACCTACAAACACAAAGACAGACAGTGACAACACCCCACGCTCCTTACAGACAGACAGACAGACAGACAGTGACATCATCCTACCCTCTTCCACTAACAGACAGACAGTGACATCATCCTACCCTCTCCCGCTAACAAACAGACAGACAGTGACATCATCCTGCCCTCTTCCACTAACAAACAGACAGACAGACAGTGACATCAACCTACCCTCTTCCACTAACAGACAGACAGTGACATCATCCTGCCCTCTTCCACTAACAGACAGACAGACAGTGACATCTTGCCATCCTAATAAAAACGAATTTGTTGACAAAAAAGAACACGCCCCACTACTAATTGATCTGTCGCTAATTATCCCGAATGGCCTCGTTAACCATGGCGGCACGACCCCCTCATTCGGCCAGTTTGTATTAGACATAATGTGTGTTGTGATAATGACGAGAGTTTGTGTGTGTGTGTGTGTGTGTGTGTGTGTGAAGGGAGGATTCGGTTTTTCTGTTTTAATTTCTCTTCACACCTCTCCACTTCCCCTCCGCCACCCCTACCCCTCCGCCACCCCTACCCCCTCCCACGTCACCCTACCCCTCCACGTCAACCCTACCCCCCTCCCACGTTACCCCCTACCCCTCCACGTTACCCCTACCCCCTCCCGTGCCCCCTACCCCCCTCCATCACCCTACCCCCTCCACGTCACCCCCCTACCCCCCCTCCACATCACCCCCCCACCCCATCCACGTCAACCCCTACCCCCCCTCCCCGTCACCCCTACCCCCTCCCATCCCCCTACCCCCTCCCACGTCACCCCTACCCCCTCCACGTCACCCCTACCCCCTCCACGTCACCCCCTACCCCCTCCACGTCACCCCTACCCTCTCCACCTCACCTTATCCTCGAGGGAGAAAGACAGTTTATGAGGGTGAGCTTTACAAGGACAACCACACAAAGCTCTACTCCTCCTCCACTAAGTGTTATGGTGGTGTAGTGAGAGAGGCCACTCCAAGACCTCTCCAAGGCCTCTCCAAACATCTCCCAGACCTCTCATACTCACTAAGGGGCAGGTAGGGAAGGTAGGGTCAAGGAAGGCTGTGACCTCTCCTGACCCCATTTAGGAATATTTTATAGCGTAGGTCGACTCATGTATGGAAGAGTCTGTTAGTCTATACCTGCCTATCTGTCTATCTATCTGTCTATCTATCTATCTATCTATCTATCTATCTATCTATCTATCTATCTATCTATCTATCTATCTATCTATATATCTAGCTGTCTATCTATATTACACATGTAAGTAATAAACAGAAAAGTAGATAAATTTGCCCTACAAGAAAAGACAAAAGTACGGATTTAGTGCAATAATAATTAACAGTTTATTGAAAGATCATAACAGCCGGAAGGCTGAAAATATACAGTTACATAATTGGGGAATGGGTCTCTTGATTGACAAATAATATACAAGTAACATAAGTGATACAAATATGATATATAATAACTAGGTGGGGAGAAGGTCAAACTGCAGGGCATTTCAACATAGTGACAGTGCAAAAAGTAAGATTGACTGGGAGTGAATACACTGGTTAATTACAAGTTATTGATAATTTTTACTGTACAATGGTTGGGACTGGGCTGTTCTCATAGCGATCAGTACGTGCTCGTATGGGCTGGATGTGGTGTCGAACAGCAATTCGCGGACGAGGGATCTGGGGTGTGTGTGTGTGCCGCCATATTGTAGACGCGGGTACTGTCCACTCACCCCCGGGACTTCCTGTTGCTCCTGGGGACAATTATTTACCCCCTTACTACTTCCTCCCTCTCCCCCACCTTCCCCTCCTACTTCCCCTTTGCTTTACCTCCTACCTCCCCCTTTTGTTTCCCTCCATCTTCCTCCCCCTTTACCCTCTCTCCTACCTTCCCCTCCTCCTTGACCCCCTCCTACCTTCCCCTCCCTCCTTCACCCCTTCTACCTCCCTTCTCCTTCACCCCATCCTACCTTCCCCTCTCCTTCACCCCTCCTACCTTCCCCTCCCTCCTTCATTCTCTCTCTGCCTCCTCCTCCTCCTTCTTCCTCCTCCATCTTGCTTCCTCCTCCTTCACCTCCTTCATCCTCCTTTCTGCCTCCTCCTCCCTCCCCCTTCCACTGTCGGACTCTGAATCACTCCTCCTTCCCCTTCCCTTTCATTCCTGTCTTCCTTCTTTTCATTTTTTTTAATTCTTCTATCTCTCACCCTCCTGCCTCCCTCACCTCCTCCTTCTCCTGCCTCACCCTTCTCACCTCCCTCCTTCTCTCACCCCTCCCTCCTTTGTCTCCTTCTCCTCTATCCTCTCTTTATTTACTTGTTTCATTCTTTGTTCTGCTGTTTCACCCCCCCTCTCCCTCCTCCTCCCCTCCCTCCTCCCTCCCCTCCCCTCCCTCTCCCTCCCTCCCTTACCCCCCCCTTTACCCTAGTGACTACGTGTTACTGTTATGTATCGACGCCCTTCCGGTCTCTTTGGTGTCCGCCCCTCTTACTCCCTCTCCCATCACCTCTCTCTCTCTCCCATCACCTCTCCCTCTTACCTACCTCTCCCATAAATCGTCAATAGATCGCCTTCAAATCGCCAATAAATCGTCTTATGGTCGTCACAGGTGTGTTGACGGATAATTACTCGGGTATAATGAGCACAGCAGGTGGGTGGGGTGGCCTGTGTCTGTCTGTCTGTCTGTCTCTCAATATTCATGTTCTCTCTCTCTCTCTCTCTCTCTCTCTCTCTCTCTCTCTCTCTCTCTCTCTCTCTCTCTCTCCTTATTTCGTTCTTGTAATAATACCGTTTCTTTTTCTTCTCCTTTCTTCTTCTCTGCTATCTCCTTTTCTCCTCCACCTTTGTTTCTCGTTCTCTTATCCACCGTTTTTTTTTTCTCTTCTCCTCCTTCATCTCTTCTTCTCCTCCGTCCTGTATTATAAATTATTTTTCCCGGTATGAACAAAGCTCCTGTGGTCATCGTACTGGAAAAACAAAACAATTATACCCACTCATGCTTATCCCAGGAAGATCAAAGTCACGTAGCTAGTCCGTACTGGGGAAAAAACTCCATCCACCCCCATCATATTAGTGTGGGGGATTACTAGTTGGGCGTTACGTCACTAAGTACATTCCTCCTTGAAGTCTTTGTGTCGGTCTGTGATGTAATAGTGACGTCATACATTAGCGGTGAATGGTGACGTCATACATTAGTGGTGAATTGTGACGTCTTATACACTAGTGGTGAATTGTGAAGTATTGTAGTAGTAGTAGTAGTAGTAGTAGTAGTAGTAGTAATTTAAGTAGTATGAAAATATTTAATCCAAAATTGTTTTCTAAAATTCTCTTTCGCTTTTATTTCGTTCATAATTTTCTCGTTCACTGGAGCTTGTCGATTCTGTTTCAGCCTTGATTTATCGGTTTATTTTCTAGTCGTGGTGTTTATCGGCGTTAACCTGTGTGTCTCTCTTTTATCACCTGTTGTGTGTTATTGTTCGCCTCACACCTTTATTTCTTTATTTATTTCTTAATTTCTTTTTATTGTTCTTTTTTCTTCTTTCTCTTCTTTCTTTCTTCCCTCCTTCCTTCTCATCCTCTCCTACCCTGTCCCTACTCTCTCCTCTACTCTTCTCCCCTTCTCTCCTTACTCGCCTCCTTCTCTCCTTACTGCCTCCCCTTCTCTCGCCTCGCCTCCCCTTCTCTCGCCTCACTTCCCCTTCTCTCCTTGCTGTGCCCTTTTCACCCCCACTCCCTCACCTCCTCCTCTCCGCCCCTCCTTCCTTTCTCCCCTCTAATAATTTTCCCTTCCCATCCGTTTCTCCCCCTCCCTCCCTTTTTTAATCTGCGCCGTCAATTTGATACACTTCTTGCTTCCGTCTCTCTCTCTCTTCCCTCCCCTCTTCCCTTTCAACATTTCAACCCCTCCCCTTACCCCTCTCCCCTCCTCACCCTCCCCTCTCCTTACCTCCCCCCTCCTCACCCTCCTCTCCAACACCCCCTCCCCCTCCTCTCAACATACCCCTCCCCCTCCTCTCCAACACACCCCTCCCCTTCCCCTCTCCAACGCACCCCCTCCCCCTCCTCCCCTCCCTCTCCAACACCCCCTCTCTCCCTCCTCACCTCCCTCTCAACACCCCCTCCCCCCTCCTCACCTCCCTCTCACTTACACCCCCTCCCCCTCCTCACCCTCCCTCCTACACAGTAAGGACAGGACCGCGGAGAACATCCTTTACAACGGCTCCATCTCCTACAGGCGTCCTAAAGTCTTTCACACGTTTTTTTCCCAGTACCGATAAAACGAGTTCCTTGTTTGATTCCCAGGACATACTAGGGAGGTCCTGTGTTAAGTCAGAATATATTTGGGTGCGTCAGCGAAGTCAGTGTTCACTTTTCCTTACTGAACTCACTGATAGTGTTGTTGTTTTTTTGTGTTGGAGTTTTTTTTTTCATATTTTTTCTTCTTTAAAATAGTTACATTATTTACTGAGGTGAAGTCTCCTGTGTATCTTTATTTTTTATTTTTCTTCTTCTTCTTCTACGATCAGCCTCACACTCATCCCGCAGTGGCTAATCTAAGTGCATTTTTTAGCTAAATTTTATGTAAACTTAGAAAAAAATTTATAGACAGGTTTATGTTACGTGCTTATGGCGAGAAGGATCATGATTGGTTAGTAGTCTAGTGAGTGTGGCGTATTGATGACGAGAAGGATCATGATTGGTTAGTAGTCTAGTGAGTGTGGCGTATTGATGACGAGAAGGATCATGATTGGTTAGTAATCTAGTGAGTGTTGTGGCGTATTGATGACGAGAAGGATCATGATTGGTTAGTACTCTAGTGAGTGTGGCGTATTGATGACGAGAAGGATCATGATTGGTTAGTAGTCTAGTGAGTGTGGCGTATTGATGACGAGAAGGATCATGATTGGTTAGTAATCTAGTGAGTGTGGCGTATTGATGACGAGAAGGATCATGATTGGTAGTAGTTATATGAGCGACTTACTAATGTCGTATAATGTTGTGATTAGATAATAACCCCGATAAATATGTCGTATTTATGACGAATAAGCGAATGGTTGGTTATTAGGTTCATCAGTGACCTAATACTGACGAAACAATTTGCAATTGTTATTTGGGTCAGTAGTAATGACGAAAAATACTGTGATTGGCTAAAAAAACCTCATAAATGTGACGTATTGATGACGAAACACCCTATGATTGGCCTACAGGCAATCTGGTGTACTTGTGTCTACTGGGATAAAAAGTGAAAGGTTCCCAGGACAATTACCTCGACCATTTACCTGTAGCTGCTGGGCTTTCCGGTGTTACTCCTGTGTGAGAGTCAGGCGCAGGTGAGATGTGTGAGAGGGGGACAGTGAGAGGGGGAGGGCGTGAGAAAATAATGGGGAGAGAGAATAGGAGGGAAGGAAGAGGAGGGACAGCTGAGAGAGAGTGGGACAGGTGAGAAGGAAGGGGGTGAGGAAAGGATGGAGGAGAGAGTGAAAAAAATAAGGAGAGAAAGAGAGGGAGAAGTGAATGGGGGAGTAAAGGGGAAGGAAATTGTGAGAGTGAGAGAAAAATGAGAATAGAGGGAGAGAAAAGGGGGGAGGAGAACAGGTGAGAAATTAGTACACCCAACGTAACTATTTTTGAGAACAACTAATTTATTTCTATGTCAGAATTACCGCGGCAGAACCCACTACTGATGCGGGAAACAGCTCCCGGATCTAGATTGCTATCACTGTGTGGTTGTCTACTGTCCTTGTTTCCCGGATGACGTAAAGGGGGAGAGGGAGGAAGGGGTTAAAGGGGGAGTGAGTGAATAGGAAATAGGAGGAGGTTTTAAAATTGTCATGTATTGTAATTGGTGCATTGTAATTGAGTTGTGGAAATTGGATGTATTGAAATTGTAATGATAACGCTCGTACGCTTTTCCGTCTCATTTCCACGCCCTCCTATACACGCCAGAGGTCTTAAATTCACGCCCTCACACGCCGTTCCACACACACGCCTAGACCCTCCCATGCCCAGCCAACCACGCGTCAGTTTGGAGATCGACCTTGCCTTTGTATTCCCTGCCACGTGGGGTTTTATCAGTGACGCGCGCCCACCTTGTCCTGCCCCACGCCCACACACTCCTAGACACACGCCCTCATTGGTAGTGATTGTGGTTTTTAGCGATGGTGATTGAAGAACTGTTGACTCTCTCTCTCTCTCTCTCAAATTTGACGAATGAATCCTTAAGAGAGACAGAGAGACCACACGAATGAATCATTAAGAGATAGAGACCACACGAATGAATCATTAAGAGATAGAGACCACACGAATGAATCCTTAAGAGACAGAGACCACACGAATGAATCCTTAAGCGAGACAGAGACCACACCTCTTCACATCTATCTCTCGAGACAATAAAATTATAACCTTTTAAACCCCTTCAGTAAAAGAAACCAACCACAAACGAGGCACCTGGGGGTCGTGGGCTAATCAGGGAGCTTCTCGCCGCCGTTGTGATATAAAAATTGTCCAATCTGCTGGCTGTCGATGGTTAGAGAAAATAGCAGAGCCATCTAGCGGTTTGCATTTGCTTCACGCTCATCACACCTCGAGTTGCCGACGATGGTGTTATTGGTGATGTGACGGGATTTACGCCTCTCATTCTCTATTTACCTTTTGTAATATTTAATATTTTGTCTATATTTAAAAAGAGATGCTATATATACTCTGAAAAGGTTATATTGTATAGATATTACTTCAACAGTTTTATTTTTGTCAATAATTAAGGGGGATAATATAATGAATAACAGAGTATTATTATTATTATTATCATTATTATTATTATTATTATTGTTGTTGTTGTTGTTGTTGTTTTTATTATTATTATTTTTTAACAAGAGTGAATTGGGTATTAAGTTAGTCAGTTTATGATAGAGATGGTCTGTTGCAGTTGTGTTTTAACCATTGAAATAAAAAGAAATTTCCGCGAGACGGCTCCTTCCCCCAGACGCTAGCTTCCGCCAGGCGTTAGTTACTGAACCAAGCTATTGTCGACCCTTCATATCCTGTCCTCTCTCTCTCTCTCTCTCTCCTACGCATCTATACCCTTCCGTCTCCTGCGTACTCCCTCCTTCCACCCCCCTTCCCTCCCTCCCTCCCTCTCACCCCCTCACCCCCTCACCCCCTCACCCTCCCTCAGGTCACACAGGGAAGTGGTCAAGACTTGATAAAGAAGATAAGAGACAAAAGAGAGGTTGGTTGAGGACAGAGATAAACTGATAAAGAAGGAATTACAGGATTGTGAAGGATTGACACGATGGATGGGAAAGAATGTAGAGGAGAGAGAAGGAATAGGAGAAGAGGAAGAAAGGGGCGAGGAAGAGATTGATGAGGAAGATAATTAGGAAGGAGGAAGAAAAGGAATGTAAGAGACGAGTAAAAAGAGAAAGTTAGATAATAAGAGAATGCTAAATAGATAGAATAAAGAGACGGAGAGAAAAACTGGAGAAACAGACAAAGAGAGAGAGAGAGTTGGGGAGAAAGTTATAGAAACAGAGAGAGAAAGCTAGAGAGAGAGAGAGAGAGAGAGGGGGGGGGTAAGACGGTTGTTATGGTGTTTGTGTGGTCAGTCATGTTGGTGCTGCCCATTGTATAGGGAGGTCCTGACCCTCCCTCCCTCTCTCCCTTCCTCCCTCACCTCTCACCCTTTCCTCCCTGCCTCACCCTTTCTTCCCTCTCTTTTATTTTTTTATAATTTTTTTTGTTTTCTTCTTCTCCCTTCCTTCCTATCTCCTCCTCCTTCTTGGTTTTTCCTCCTTTCTTTCTCTCTCTCTCTCTTCTCTCTCCTCTCTCTCTCTCTCTCTCTCTCTCTCTCTCCTCTCTCTCTCTCTCTCTCTCTCTCTCTCTCTCTAGTGTCTTGTTTATGCTGCACCTTCCCATTTATTCACGTCCGCCTATTTTTCTCCCTTCTCCCTATCCTCCCTTTTCTCCCTTCCAATGTTTATCCCTATTTCACTTCCCTTTCGTCCACTGGTTTATATTTCTACCCCCTTTTGTCCCTCAACAAAAGGAATAATTAAGAAGGAAGGAAGGAGGGGAGGTGAAGGGGGGAGAGAAGGGAGGTTGAGGAGGGGGCGAAGGCGGGAGGTGAAGGTGGAGGGAAGGAAGGAGGGGTGAAGGGAGGTTGGGAAGGGAGGGGAGGGAAGGAAAGGAGGGAGAGGGAGGTTGGGGAGGGGGAAGGTGAGAGGTGGAGGGAGGAGGGAAGGAAAGGAGGGAGGGGAGGGGGGAGGGGGAAGGTGAGAGTGGAGGAAGGGAAGGAGGGAGGGAGGGGAGCCGGCGCATACTACAGTCAAGGATTCGGTAAGTGTAACGGCCCCAGCGGCTAGCACAAGGCAATATATTTCTCCCCAGGATGATCGCCGACAACTTCTCATCATAACCTTCCAACTCACTGTGTAATTAACAAATTAAACCAATCATTCCATCGTCTTATCTATCGTAATATTTGTTAATTTAACCATTTGAAACTTAAGTTGAAAAAATAGTTTGAGGAGATGTAGGAATTCAAAGCGTCATTCATCCTGGAGTAAAATGGCCCGCCACCGGACACACTTCCCGCGGAACACTATGGATCACTTCCCTCAAGTTCAGTTTACCGTTTGTTTCGTTATAAATATTTCCTAAAGTCTCTTCGTTGTATATATAATGTAAGATTATCATAACAGGTTGTTGTAGGTAGTCATAGTTGGCTGGCTGGAGCGGATATCGGTTCTGTGTTTACAAAATCGGGGTCGGTTGACGATTTCCAAATGTCGGCGATACCGTGAGATGAATTTTGTTGTTAATTGCTTTCTTCTCTTCGTTATGGATTTGTTATAGTCACGCGTCTGGGATATTGTATCAAGAGTCAGATATGAAAATACTATTCATTTTTAGAGTATTAGAAAGAAAGGGAAGGTAATTATTGCTAATGAACTTGTGTTTTCAGAAATCGGACATCGGGGAGTCACGGTTGGCTTGCCGCCCTCTCCCACGGCTCAATGGTCGGCGTATATTGTTATGTCATAAAGCACAATAAGGATTCTTACAACGTGTTGATATAAGGCCTAATATTTCGTACGGGGTTGTTGTGGTATCAGACATGCTGGCGGGTGCGGGTAATTTCCTACCTGGATTAAATTTCCAGATAGCTTTTGTTTAAGTATATTTCAATCGTTTCTTGGACATTTACCCAAAATATATATATTCCCTACAACGATTTTATCCCATATACAGATAAATGACTCAATAGTGAAGTGTTTAGTGGACTCTTAGTGACTGTATATAAAGTAGAAAATTAATACCAACATCAGCAACCCCTCCACTTACCTGTGAAGCAACCCACCGCGCTGGAAATCCGAGACGCCTCACCTGAGGATCGTCTCGCTCCCGTGCTAAGTGAACCTGATATTCATCGCCAGAGTTTCGGATGGTCGTCGGACCATGATTTTCTGTTGTGTCAAGAGCTGGAAGGTTTCAGATATGGGAGTGATGCGAGTGAGGATAGAAGCATTGGTGGGTCTCTCACGCATGTCTCTTTTTATGGTGTTTTATCTTAAATTCGTGTTTTTTTTACTAAGATATTTTTTTCGTTCAGTGTTTTTTGTGATCGAATGTGTGTTTATTGGTGTTTGAGCACGTGATGTTTCGGTGTTTTTATTGCTTTATTCGTGTTTTTCTTCATATTCGTTAATATTTGGTGTTCTGCCATTATTGTGAATGTTATATTGTTTGTGTTGAACAATGTTTATACAAAAGATATTTTAACTGAAGTGATGAATGCACTGAAAAGAAAAAAAATAAACATCTAATGAAAAACTCAAAGTAATGGAAAAATATTATTTCTTCATTACATTATACACAAACTTCAAGTGAAAAAAGCACCAACTTCAGTGAACTGTTAAGAAAATTATAGAAATTCTGTGAAATGTTCTGACGAGTTTAAAAGCACTTGGTGATGCGTCTTGGAGTTAAAGTTTTGTTTACTTTTTTACAAAATCGTTCCAATATTATTTTTACTTTTAAATTGAGTAGCTAAAGTAAAGAATGGCTTTTGGTGACTTAATTTGCCTTTTTGAATGCATGGTATTTCTTAAAGTAGTATTTAATATATTTCTTAAAGTAGTATTTAATGTATTTCTTAAAGTAGTATTTAATATATTTCTTAAAGTAGTATTTAATGTATTTCTTAAAGTAGTATTTAATATATTTCTTAAAGTAGTATTTAATGTATTTCTTAAAGTAGTATTTAATATATTTCTTAAAGTAGTATTTAATGTATTTCTTAAAGTAGTATTTAATATATTTCTTAGTGTATTATTTAATTAAAGATGTTTAATGTAATAATTTGAAATATTATTAATGGTATAAATATATATATTGAAATTGATTGAGATTAATATATTATATGTTACTGTAAAATTGATGTTACCTGCACCTGACCAACACCAGGTAAGTGAAGTTATTATATAAACAATTGTGTATTTATGAATATGTACCTCTTACACTCTTAAACAAGTGACTCATTAATCCTCCTCCTGATATTTTTACAAGATTATTTATTTCACGTTTTCATTTAAGTACTTCTTTCTCTCTCTCTTTCTGTTTCTCGTGTCTTCCTTCCCATCTCCACTTCCAGCTGACAGACGGTGTTGCCAGAGAAGGGGTTTTCCCTTTTCCACACCCCATTCATAAGTACTGTTGCCATACTGTATGATCTAACTCTTTTAGCTGTCCTTCCCTTTCCCTCTCCCCTCCCGCCCCTTTAATAGTTCTGTTAGAAATGGTTCACTTTTCATTTGTCTTTTGTCCTTTCATTTCTTTGTATTGTTGCCAGATGAGGGGCACATTTTTTTTTCTATTTTGTAACACTTGTCCTTTTATTATTGTCATATAATGTTCACCCCTTTCTGTTGCTACTCCTATTTCAGTAATGTTACCGGAAGGTGGGTTACCCTTTTCCTTTTCCCATCTCTGAGTGTTGTCAAAGGGGATATTTTGCCTTGTCACAGCCACCATTAATAGTATTACCATATGAAGGTCACCCATTTCCACCTGCCCTTTGTCTTGATGTTTTCCTACTAAGTACTAATCCTTAATTTTGTCTATTTCTTGGGTAGATCCCCCCCTATCACTCCCTATTTCTTACAAGTTTTGCCATCTGATCTTCCTTATTTTCATATCCTATTTCTTATAAGTATTGCCAGATAGAGGGTCACAATTTTCTAACTCTTTTCTTAGCAAGGTTGCTATGTGTTGCCACCGTTTCTACCCATTTTTAAGTATTCCCCCCCCCCCTTTTCACCCGCACTTCTTAACAGTATTACCATAACAGGGTTACCGTTCGCCCGCCCTTTGCAATTACAGTATTACCATATAGGGGTCACTCTTTGCATGTAACGCCCATTTCTCTCCAATGTTGCCTGCTAAGGGGTAACGATATTTCTACACTATTTGTCAGTAGTGTTGCTATATGGGGCGTTACTCTTTTCTGCCCATTTTACAATAGTATTTTATGAACTTTTTCCACTTTTTTTTCACTCCCGAACCTTGACAGTGTTGCCATTTAGCACCCTATTCCATCCCTTTCCTGTCCATGTTATCACCCATTTTCACTTCTTTGTTAGTGGTATTTAATGAAGTTCACCCCCTTTTCTCACCCTTTTCTGCCCAACTCCCTACATTATTACCATTTTCTGCCTCCTCCCACTGTATTATCACCATTTTCTGTCCCTCTCTACATTATCACCCTTTTTGCCCCTTCCCCTACATTGTCTCCCTTTTCTGTCCACCTCCCCTACATTATTACCCTTTTCTGCCCACCTCCCCTACATTATTACCCTTTTTTGCCCACATCCCCTACATTATTACCCTTTTCTGCCCCTCCCCCTATATTATCACCCTTTTCTGCCTACCCAGTCCATTAGTAGTGGTGTCGGATGTTCTTCATCTGCCCCCCCCTCTACCTGCTGTAGGCGGGCGAAAATATATAGTACAAGGTGGTCCACTACCTCCCGTGCTGCTGATGGGGACCTCTCTCTCTCTCTCTCTCTCTCTCTCTCTCTCTCTCTCTCTCTCTCTCTCTCTCTCTGTTTTTCTCTCCGTAGCTCTTTGTTTCGTCTTCATCTCTCTTTCTTTTCTCTCACTTTTTCTTTCTTTTGTTTTTATCTTTGTCTGGCTCTTTGTTTCTTCTTTGTCTCTCTGTCTTTCTCTTTTCTTTCTCTCAGTTTCTTTTGTTTTTATCTCCGAAGCTCCTTGTTTCTTCTCTCTCGTTCACCCAGTTTCTCTTTTTTTATCTCTCTGTGGCCCCTTGTTTCCTCTCTCTCTCTCTCTCTCTCTCTCTCTCTCTCTCTCTCTCTCACCTAGGCGGGAGAGTGTACAGGACGGAAGTATCAGTTTTCCAGTAATTAAGCTGTGGTGACCGTGGCGGGCATCAGGAAGCTCACAGGAGGTGTTGTTGTTGTGTCTTGACCTTACAACACACACGCGTATACTTGGTCATGTAGTGTATGTTGTTGTGTCTTGACCTTACAGCACACTCATGTATACTTGGTCATGTATGTTGTTGTGTCGTGACCTTTCAACACACACGCGTATACTTGGTCATGTAGTGTACGTTGTTGTGTCTTGACCTTACAGCACACTCATACACACACTTGGTCATGTATGTTGTTGTGTCGTGACCTTACAACATACACACGCACACTTCATGTTTATTAGTGTGTCGTGACCTTAAAACACACTCACACACACTTGTCCAGGTATGTTGCTGTGTCGTGACCTTAAAACACACACGCACACACTTGTCCAGGTATGTTGCTGTGTCGTGACCTTAAAACACACACGCACACACACTTGTCCAGGTATGTTGCTGTGTCGTGACCTTAAAACACACACGCACACACTTGTCCAGGTATGTTGCTGTGTCGTGACCTTAAAACACACACGCACACACTTGTCCAGGTATGTTGCTGTGTCGTGACCTTAAAACACACACGCACACACTTGTCCAGGTATATTGCTGTGTCGTGACCTTAAAACACACACACTTGGGCGATGCATCTAAAGTGACAATTTTCATATGATTAAGACTTTTTGAGGGTGTTCATAAGGGGGTGAGAGCAGGTCTGTCATTAATCTTAGTGTGTCGTGTCCTCACCCCACACACACACACACACATACATACATACATACATACATACATACATACATACATACATACATACATAATCACACACCGGCTGCAACTCTATTAATAAACCGTTTATTATTATTATTACATACATACATACATACATACAGAGGTTGGTTAACGCATCATAAGTGACATTGTAGAGTCTAGATTATTTTACCTTTGTTTAATGTTAATAAGTAAGAACACCTTGCTATGAGAGAATAAAATGATAATCTATGTTGTGTTCTCTCCTCACAACACACACTGAGGTTTATTTGATGTAATTAGATATAAGAGAGTTTGTCCTTGTCAGATGTGTAGATTATTTTCATTGTGTTGACAAGAAAGAACAACTTGATATTACTATTCTTACCGTGTCGTAACCTCACAACATAGGGAGTGTCGTAACCTCACAACATAGGGAGTGTCGTAACCTCACAACATAGGGAGTGCTGTAACCTCACAACATAGGGAGTGCTGTAACCTCACAACATAGGGAGTGTCGTAACCTCACAACACAAGGGGGGTAATTACTACTACTGCTACTGGTATTATTACTACTACCACTACTAATATTATTACTACTACTACTACTACTACTACTACTACTATTACTACTACTCCTACTACTGCTATTACTTTTTTTTAATGGCCTCCAGCCTCCCCCAATAGCCATACCTTCGCCACCATTTTATTACCTTAATATTAAATATCCTAATACATAAGTAGCTATCCTAGCTGTGTTGAGTTAGTTGAGCCACAGATCTATGAGGCATTCAGTGACTGTTGCCTCATAGTCAGTATCTGCAACTGTTGTCGGCTTTGGGGCCGATGCTCTCGTTCCCCTGAGGCAGAGCAAAGCCGACCGAAGGAGAGAGAAAGACAGTCGACATCTCATCCAGGCTGTAACATAACTTCTGGGCTGCTGCTTCTGTTCGGAGATCACCTCCGCAAGTCTGGCGTAGAAGCATCTTGCACTTGGTCCCATCCCACCAGAGGTTGTGAACACTAGAGGAGTGAAGCTGCCTTGATCAACGTTCTGAATTCTCTCCCCATATACCCTTATCTTGTCGTTCTCGTTCCTCCTGTGTGCAGCATCGAGAACTAAGTTACGGTGACATGCGGCCATGGGATCAAAAATCCTGATGTCGAAGAAAGCTCGCTGTCCCCGCGTCCAGAATCCTCGAGCACTGACGTCAACACGGGCTTCGTTGGATGTGTTTGAAGTCCTATGTTGGAAAATCTCACCATCCAATGGAAGGAGGGTCGGTTCTCCCCTGACATCACGGCAGATTTCCTTCAACATATTTGCTGTGAGATCCCTTACTTCGTCATGCTACTACTACTACTGCTATTCCTACTACTATTATAACTACTACTACTATTATATTTTTATACGTAGTCATGTATGTTGGTGTGTCGTGACCTTAAAACACACACACACACACACACACACACACACACACACACACACACACACACACTCACACACACTTGGTCATGTATGTTGGGTTTTTTTTGTGGTATAGACGGAAGTTGAGTCACACTAGGTATAAGAATGTTGTTGACTTTACAGGTAACAAAAAGTTTTATACGGGCGAATAAAAAGTAGTTTGCTCACCCTCTACTGTGTCCTATTACGCGGATAGTTGACCCGAAGATTAGGCACCCCAGTTTATTTCACCTGATGATATAGCAAGATTCTTTGTTTACAGTCATCCCGTTACGTATAGTTTGTTGTTATGACGGAAGTTGTACTGGTGGGGTGGGGTGGGCGTTGAGTGAGGGAGGAGGAGGGGGAAACAAGGAAGGTGTGGTGGGGAGGTGGAAGGGATGGATGGGGGTAGGTAGCAAGGAAAGAAGGTGGGGTATGGTGAGGGAGTGAGAGGGGGTAGGTAGCAAGGAAGGAAGGTGGGGTATGGTGAGGAGTGAGAGGGGGAGGTAGCAAGGTGAAGGGAGTGCAGGAGGAAGGTGGGGTATGGTGAAGGGGTAGAAGGAAGGTGGGGTATGCAAGGAAGGTGTGGTGTGGAGGGAGTGGTGGAGGGGTAACAGGAACTACTCAAGGACAGTCTGTCTGTATCTCACGCGCGAGGGAGAGAGGTGAGAAGAAGTATCTCACCTGAGTCTCATAGATCTCTTTAGTCTCTTACGATTGTCTCAAAGGATAGAGTCTCAGTGTAATTACGACGCCATATTTGACACCACCTACAGGGGATAGATTAAGTGTAACGTTGATTAAATTAAATGTGTGGAGGTACGTTTGTGTCTTGGGTCCATTACGTCACCGTACGTAAGGTCATCTTTCTGTCGTAACTTAAGTGGGGTATTAATTTTTTAGTGTTTTATTTAATATTTACAGCTAAGGGGAAATTTCATCGTGTGAACCTTTGATCGTTTAAGTTAAGGATAGGTCTCTCTTTTTGTTTTCTCTTTTATCACACATTCTTCTCCTTCTCCTCCTCCTCTCCACCTCTCCTCCATTCAACCAATTCACCTCTCCACCACCTTACCTCTCCACCACCTTACCTCCCCACCTCTCCACTACCTTATCCTCCCCACCCCTCCACCTCTCCACCACCTTACCTCCCCACCTCTCCACCACCTTACCTCCCCACCTCTCCACCACCTTACCTTCCCACCCACCCACCTTAATTTTTTTACCTCCCCCACCTCTCCACCACCTTACCTCCCCACCTCTCTCCCACCACCTTGCCCCACCTCTCACCACCTTACCTCCCCCCACCTCTCCACCACCCCACCTCCCCACCTCCTCCACCTTGCCTCCTCCACCACCTTACCTCCCCACCTCTCCACCACCTTACCTCACCTCTCCACCACCTTACCTCCCACCTCTCCCACCTTACCTCCCCACCTCTCCCACCACCTTACCTCCCACCTCTCCACCACCCACCTCCCCACCTCTCCACCACCTTGCCTCCCCACCTCTCCCACCACCTTACCTCCCCACCTCTCCACCACCCACCTCCCCCCTCTCTCCCACCACCTCCCTCCCCTCTCCACCACCACCTCCCCACCTCCTCACCACCTTACCTCTCCACCACCATACCTCCCACCTCCCTGCCACCTCCCCACCTCTCTACCATACCTCCCCACCTCTCCCATCACCTTACACTCCCCCACACCTCCCACCACCTTACCTCTCCCACCACCTTACCTCCCCACCTCCTCCACCACCTTACCTCCCCACCTCTCCACCTGCCCCACCTCCCCACCCCTCCCACCTCCCCACCCCTCCACCACCTTGCCTCCCCCACCCCTCACCACCCACCTCCCATCCCTCCACCACCTTACCTCCCACCCCTCCACCACCTTACCTCCCCACCCACCCACCCCCTCACCATCAGGTCGTGTAGGGTGAATATAGAATTCCATTGACCTTAAGGCTGAAGCTATGGTTCTATATATGGCTCTTGACCGTGGGCGTGGGCGTGGGCGTGGGCGTGGGCGTGTACATTATGCACTACGCCCAAACCACGCCCGTGTATGTCTTAATATATATATACCGTTAAGATCGTCGTTATGCTCTTAAGAATAAATCCAGATTTTTCTTAACAAAAATTGATGAAATGGCGGAGTTTATTTAGACTGAAGAACACAAATACGAAATAAACAATAGCAACAATATTGATATGACTGAGGTTATGTTGAGAGTCAGGCAGAGTGAAGTGGAGTGGGAGGCAGAGTGAAGTGGAGTGGGAGGCAGAGTGGAGTGGTGTGGGAGGGAGGAGCACTCGGTGGCTTCAGGTCAGTTTTTATCAGTCTAAAATAAGCTTCAACTGGGCTTTTTCAATCATTATAACAAACTTCAATTCACGGTGGGATTTTTAATATCGTATCATATACCGGGAAGAAAAGGGGTGAGGGGGGGGGGGGTGATGGGAGTATTTTTTTCCCGTGTATTTTTTTCCCCAGAGTGAACAGCGACACTTAATGCCGAGGAGAGATAGGTTCTTTGCCCTTTAGTTATGACGTAAGACCCATGCCCACGCCACTCCCACACGCCTCGACGCACGCCTACTTTCCACGCCCGCACACGTGGTAAATATGACCAAATAATACCTCATCGACGCCCATTAAGTCCCTCGAGTCAACACACACCTAAACACACTTGCAAACACACACACGCACACCCAAACACACTTGCAAATACACACACGCACACTCAAATACACTTGCAAATACACACACGCACACTCAAATTCATTTGCAAACACACACGCACACCCAAACACACTTGCAAACACACACACGCACACCCAAACACTTGGAAACACACACACACACACACACACTTGGAAACACACACAGACACACACACACACACCCAAACACACTCGAAAACACACACTATTGAATATTTTAATCCTATGGCTGCTGTAGTTATTATTATTATTATTATTATTATTACTATTACAGTAGTGTCCATCAGGGTTCGAATTATCCAAGGTCTTTACAACTTTACTCTTTAACTCAGAAAACACCTCTTGTTATGGTAGAGTCTCAGCCCACATGTGACTCCACTTTGTTTATTGTGTGTGGTAGAGTATAAGTAGTTCAGGTTACATGCGTTCTCACGTAATCCCGTCGAGGGCGATGGTAAAACTCAACGTCTACGAGGCTTTGAGACTCGATCTTCGTGTTGTAGCTTAAGTGGTTCAGGTAGACGCGTTCTCACATATCCGGTTAGGTTAAAACAATGATCTTACGAACCTTTGAGAATCGAACCTGTGTTTTATTTCATCTTAGACTGCCAGTGAGTTTTTTTTTTTAATGTGGAAAATTAACGTAAGATCCTTTGAGAATCTTTCCCTCTGTGGTCTGACTATCGTGGTTTCCGTTGATTACTAAACTGTCGTTGACCATGGTTATGCAAGTTGGTTTGAGGTCACGTCTTGTGGTTAACCAGCGTCCCTCGCAATTAACCTCTTAACGACTCATAATTGGTGCAGTTAACCACTAAATAGATGCCTTAACTAATGCAGCTTCTCTTCTTTTTTACCTTAATAAACTTACTCAAGGAGATTATTTACACATGAAACTTACCTAAAGAACTTACTTGAGAAACTCACCTAAGAACTGAATTTACATAAAAAAATATTCTTGAAAAAAAAAGAGAAACTTACATTAAAAACTGGTCTTTATAACTTGTATGTGAAACTAACTTACAACTGAACTTAAATAACACGTAGAAAGTGAGTGTGTTGTGTCGTCAGCTCACAGTAAGAGGAAGGAAGGCTGGGATGAGGTTGGTAACTTGCAACCCGACCAATCAGATCATCGGGACTGCATATTGTCGATTTCACGGGCGATCACTGCTTGAAGGGGAAGAGAGGGGGTGGGGAAGGGGAGAGGGAAACGTGACAAGAAAGTAGGGGAAGGGGGATGTGTGGAAGGGAAGTAAGGGGAGGTGGAAGAGGAAGTGCGAAGGAGGGTAGGGGATGCATGAAGGAGGAAGAGGGGAATGCGGGGAGGGGAAGGTTAAGTAAGGGTGGAAATAGAGGAGGGGTAGCATGAAGGAGAAATAGGGAAGGGAATATGTGGGGAAATAAGGGGGGTGGAGGGATTATGTGGGGAAGTAAAGGGAGGAGAGGGGTAGGAAGCGGGGGTGGGCAGGGAAGATGTGGGGAAATTCACTTTCAGCTCGTCATCTGGGTGGAGAGTCTGAAAGTAAAACATGTTTGAGGCCATCAGCTGCCTGAGAGAGAGGCGGCGTCAGGCTAGGGGAGTATCTCGTGTTGAATTACATTGTTGTTATGGTAAAAAACTGCATTGATGTTAGTATTATGTAGGTATTTTCTTTGTAACTGTCGCTGTTAATGCTGGTGATAGTGGTATTGTTGTATTTGTTTTGTAATTGTTGTTGTTGTTATTATTATTAGTATTATTTTTGTTGTTTTTATTATTAGTATTGCTGTCGTTGTTATTAATAGTATTATTCATAACCAGTATGACCTTTCAATTACAGTGTACTGAACGTGTATAGTACCGACTCTGTGTCAGGTCATTTGAGGTCACTAGGTCACTTATCACCTTAGGAAAGAATCAGAAAGGGTGGGAATGAGGTAGATGGGGTGCCAGGTAGTACCAAACAAGGTGTATGGCACTGGTGAGTCATCAACCCACATGGTGTGTCTGGGTTAGGTAAAAGGTTATCGGTGCCCAATACAGGTTATCAGGGCAAACCCAGGTCAACTCTCCCTACTGCCTGACCTTACTGGGTGTTGTGTTCTTGATGTACTGTAACAACAACAACAACAACAACAACAACAAATAATAATAAGTGTGGTATATAATTAATCATACTAAAAATATTCGTAGTTAAACTTTAAATGTTGTGAGTAAATAGACCATTACGAGAGAGAGTAAAGTATGTAGGCAAGCACTTAACATTTTGAGTGCATTATTATTAATAGTACTTGGGCAAATTGGCTGAGATGGGCCCAGAATCCCACAGTGCGACATCTCTCTCTCTCTCTCTCTCTCTCGAGGAGATGGGTCTCAGCCCTATACCTTTCCCTCCTCTCTTTTCTCCTCCCTTCCCTCCCTTTCTAACTGCGCCTCCCTCCCTTCCTCTCCTTCCTTAGGAGGGAGAGAGATGTGGAGGAAAGGGATATAATCTATTCAACCTGTCCTAATCCTTCCCATTCTCCTCCTCACTCCTGCCTCCTCCCCCTTTTACCTGTATATAACTACGCCAATATGTTTCAGTTCAGTAGTAGAGTTTGTGGAGTACACCTGTGCCGTGTGTCCCGTCTAGCTGCCCCCACGAGAAATAAGGCGAAATAAGGCGGCTCCTCGTACGCAAATTGGTTGAGAAAAATACGCCAAATAGCATGAATGGACAGAGGGACGATTGACACTAAATCTTAATCTCGTAAAATTGGAAATTGATTGAATGAAGAGTTGAAAGCAGTTCATGAATCTTAACAAAAAACTGGAATTTGGATGAAGAAACAAAACTGGGGTGCCAAAATGTAAAGAAATTCGAAATCAGCTCAAAAGTCGTGCTGATCACCATGTCGTAGTGATCAGCTGGTCGTAATAAGCATCTGGTCGTGATAATCAGCTGGTCGTATCGTAATAATCACCTGATCGTAATAATCACCTGGTCATAATAACCACCTGGTCGTATCGTAAATAATCACCTGGTTCGTACTAACCACCTAGTCGAACTGGAAAATTGTCAGGTAAAAATGTAACATCTGCTGAGGAGTGCTAGTAACTAACCCACTAGTGCTCTACTAACGTCATACCCAAAGTCAAGATGAAATTGGAAATAGATTCTTAACTCATACGTGAAATGGGATAATTTGAGAACAATTAATGGGTGACTCAGGTGAAATAGGGTGATTTAGTGAGTGATTTTCAAGCAACGTCCAGTAATATTCCAGGAAGCTGTTGAGAAGATGTACCTGAAGATATTACCAATTTACTAATATATAAGAGAATTTATACGTGACATTTAAGAGGAAAAACTTACGATATTTCAGGAATATTGATGTTAAGATAAATATACAAACACTAAGATTTTTTTATATAAAGAATAAAAATAATAAAACTCAAAAGCTTTCATGTTGTATTTAGAAGATTATATTTTGGACCAAATTTTAAGTCCAACTTATTGCTATTACCAAGAAATTATGGGAGCGACGCCAGACGATCATTCGCCAGCCCTCTATCAACAGTATAAAATCATATCCAGCTCGAGAGATCAACATCGCCTGGCGTAGAGTGAAAGTTGGAGGTCTTCTGATATCAACGTAGAGTCCCGAGTGAGAGAAATATTAAGTGTTGTGTTTACCTGCATGAACCGAGATGGGCAGCATTATATCAACAGAAGTAAGTGTGTCTCAGTGTCCGCGTGTGTCTCAGTGTCCGCGTGTCTCAGTGTCCATGTGTGTGTCTCAGTGTCCGCGTGTCTCAGTGTCCATGTGTGTGTGTGTCAGTGTCCGTGTGTGTCTCAGTGTCCACATGTGTCTCAGTGTCCATGTGTGTCTCAGTGTCCATGTGTGTCTCAGTGTCCATGTGTGTCTCAGTGTCCATGTGTGTGTCTCAGTGTCCGCGTGTCTCAGTGTCCATGTGTGTGTGTGTCAGTGTCCGTGTGTGTCTCAGTGTCCACATGTGTCTCAGTGTCCATGTGTGTCTCAGTGTCCATGTGTGTCTCTGTCCGCGTGTCTCAGTGTCCATGTGTGTGTCATGTCCGTGTGTGTCAGTGTCCGCGTGTGTCTCAGTGTCCATATGTGTGTCTCAGTGTCCGTGTGTGTCAGTGTCCGCGTGTGTCCAGTGTCCATGTGTTGTGTCCATGTGTGTGTGTTCTATGTCCAATGTGTCTCAGTGTCCATCGTGTCTCAGTGTCCGCGTGTCTCCAGTGTCCATGTGTGTCAGTGTCCGTGTGTGTCTCAGTGTCCGCGTGTGTCTCAGTGTCCGCGTGTGTCTCAGTGTCCGCGTGTCTCAGTGTCCATGTGTGTGTGTGTCAGTGTCCGTGTGTGTCTCAGTGTCCATGGTGTGTGTTCCCAGTGTCCACATGTGTCCTGAGTGTCCATGTGTGTCTCAGTGTCCATGTGTGTGTGTGTCAGTGTCCGTGTGTGTCTCAGATCCACGTGGTCTCAGTATCCACGTATGTCCCAGTGTCCGCGTGTCTCCAGTGTCCACGTGTGTCTCAGTGTCCGCGTGTGTCTCAGTGTCCACGTGTGTCTCAGTGTCCATGTGTGTCTCAGTGTCCGCGTGTCTCGCCGTGTGTGTGTGTCCGTGTGTCTCAGTTCCACGTGCGTCTCAGTATCCACGTATGTCTCAGTGTCCGCGTGTGTCTCAGTGTCCACGTGTGTCTCAGTATCCACGTATGTCTCAGTGTCCGCGTGTCTCAGTGTCCGCGTGTGTCTCAGTGTCCACGTGCGTCCAGTATCCACGGTATGTCTCAGTGTCCATGTGTGTCTCAGTGTCCACGTTTGTCTCAGCAGTCCACGTGAGTCTCAGTGTCCATGTGTGTCTCAGACTGCGTGTGTCTCAGTGTCCACGTGTGTCTCAGGACCCAATGTGAGACAGTGTAGGTAGTGTGGCCGTGTGTCCAGCTGCTGCTTGTAAAAACCTGACTTGTTTAGAAATATCCAGACCACGAGGGGGAGATTTACCTGTCCTGCCTCACCTGTGTGTGACGCCCGGCCCACCTAAGTCATCGTACTCAAAGGGTTAAGTCATCGTACTCAAGGGGTTAAGTCATCGTACTCAAGGGGTTGGTTACGTGTCGATGAGCAACATAACCAGCGTTACCTTGACACCTGCTAATTAATAACTCACCTGAAGAGAGACCTTGCGTTTATTCGTGTCCTCTCGCGTGTACACCTGAGCTGCTCGAATGAATCTTATCACACGTGTTCAATATTTTTTTGCGGGTTTTTTATGGACGAATGAGGTGTGCTTGGATAGATAGATAGATAGACAGATGCAGATAGATAGACAAATGTATATAGATCGATAGATAGAAGAAAAACGTTCGCGTCATTATATTGTATCGGTGTTCTTAAAATGCTTTTAATTTGTATTTTAGGAACATGAGAGGAATTTTGTAATCACTGTATCGTCTTTTGTAACTCAAGTGTGTATGTGTGTGTGTTTTGGTCAGGGCGAGCAGGTGTGTGGGCCCTTGTTGATAAATATTACCTGTTGTACACACCTGTTGCTGGATCACATCTGTTCTCTCCTTTTTCTCAACTTATTATTATTATTGATCATCATACTTTGTCCTTTTCATCGTTTTTCCTCCTCCTCTTCCTCTTAATATTCTCTTTATTATATCTTCTTCTTCTTCTTCTTCTTCTTCTTCTCTTCTTCGTCTTCTTCCTCTTCTTCTTCTTTTTCTTCTTCTTCTCCTCCTCTTCCTTCTTCTTCCTCTTCTTTTCTTCCTCTTCGTCTTCTTCTTCGTCTTCTTCTTCTTCTTCGTCTTCTTCTTCTTTCTTCTTCTTCTTCTTCTTTCTCTTTCTTCTTCTTCTTCTTCTTCTTCCTCTTCTTCCTCTTCTTCGTCTTCTTCTTCTTCTTCTTCTTCTTCTTCTTCTTCTTCTTCGTCTTCTTCCTCTTCTTCCTCTTCTCTCTTCTTCGTCTTCTTCTTCTTCTTTCTTCTTCTTCTTCTTCTTCCTCTTCTTCCTTCTCTCTTTCTTCGTCTTCTTCTTCTTCTTTCTTCTTCTTCTTCTTCTTCTTCCGCCTTATCGGGGTCACGGTGGTAAAGACAGTTAACACAACAATGGCGTAACCCCACCCCTTCTGAGTCCCCGGATATGAACTCTTCTGTAAACGGAACCACAGTGAACGCCCTTGTTAACGCCCCTCTTGAATTCACAGTGAACGCCCCTTTTATGAACGCTCCTGTGAACACTCCTCTAGTGAACGGCGTTTCTGTGTCTGTCTTTTGAATGATCGTGTGAACGGAACTAATTTGGATATCTTTATCTAAACTTCCTTCTTGTGAATGAAAACAGAATGAGTACGGTGCTCTCTCTCTCTCTCTCTCTCTCTCTCAAACAAACTATCACTTATCACACTACCTCGAACAACTAACAACCCCGCCAACTACCACTAACTACCGCCCACTTTGACCTTCTCGTGGGAATGAACCAGGGTCAGGTCATGTTTATTGTAACCACCAAGGTCTTATCACGGGTCAGAGGTCATCTCATTACATAGGTTTAACTGTATTTGTGGTGCGTTTAAGGCGAGAGTACAGTACCTTGTTAAGAGGTTCATAGTTCTGTAATTACTGTACCTGTAACTTAAACTGTATTTGTAACTGTATCTTGGACTTGTAGCGTCACCTGTAGCTGTATTTGTATCTGTATTTTTATATCTACCTTTACTTGTCCTTCTATCATTGTTTGTACCCCTTACCTGTAATCACACCTGTACCTGTATTCATTTCTGCACCTAAAACCTTACATATACCTGTATATGATATTCCACCTACACCTGTACTGCTCTATAAGTGTACTACCTACACCTGCAAATGTAATTGTACTTTCACCTGTAATATACACCTGTCGTTACACCAATTCCAACACTGTACTTTATTTGTATTTTTCTCAACTACAGCGTTTCTGATTAAATTTCAATCAGAGTACAGCCCGTGTGTGTGTGTGTGTGTGTGTGTGTGTGTGTGTGTGGGAGAGAGGACTGCCTAAGGGTAGATACAGTACTCTAGCCACTGGTCTATTTCATAACTTAGTTATTATTCTTCTGTATTTGATATATTTTTGTAGGTTACAGTTCGTCTGGGGTTATGGTGTTGTAAGTCTGATTTATTTATGTATTTATTTATCCATTTTAGGTTCGTATGTTTGGGTCGAGATACAGTGATTGTTTGTAATTATGTTCGTGTAAATAATAACAATAATAACAATAATCAATCAACTACTATTCCTCTTCTTCCTCTTCCAACTCCTCCTTTTCCACTTCCCCTTCTCTCCTACTTCCTACTTCCAACTCCTCCTCCTCCTCCACCTCCCCCTCTCTTCCTCATCCACCACCCCTATCATTTTCGGTTCCTCCATCTCCTCCTCATCCTCTTCCAACTCTTTCTACACTACACCACCTCCTCCTCCTCCTCCTCCCCACTTCCCCCATCTCCTCACCCACCTCCCCCCTCTTCTCCTCCTCCTCCTCCACGTGTCCACACAGGTAGACACGTGCCAGACCTCACCTCGTCAACAACATATTCAGTTGCCATGTGTAAGCCTCACAATAGGACACAGTTATTGCGGTTTGGAGTTGGTTTATTTGTAGATCATTTCCACACTCTCACTACCCCCTCTCTTCTTCCTTTGTCTTTTGTGTTTCTTCCTTGCTTCATTTTCTTCTTCTTTTGTCTGCTTCTCCTTTCATCTTTTACTTATTTTGTTCCTTTTCTCGTCCTCCTCTTTCTTCTTCTTCTTCTTCTTTTTCTTCTTCTTCTTCTTTCTTCTTTCTTCTTCTTTCTTCTTTCTTCTTCTTTCTGCTTCTTTCTTCTTCAGATGACAAAGTTAATCTTAAGCTTCTAGAACCTCCAATATAAAGACAGATCAAGACACCTGAATTTGTCTTCTATTGAGAGACAAAATAATAGTGTTAGATAAAGGTGATATAACTAAGATCCAGTTAAATAAAGTCCATTAACCTTACCCACTGAACCACGAACCCCCCGAGAGATTCAAGCTCAAGAACCCGAAGCAATAGAGCTGATACATTATTCCATCCATAAATGCTTCGGATTCATGAGTGTGAATCTCTCAGGGGTACGTGGTTCAGTGGGAGAGGTGAATGGACTCTTGTAATTGTATTTAAACCTCTAAATCAGGACCAAACACAGTAATGGGCTTGGTGAAGAGATTGTTAGTAGTGAATTAGGTAAACATTGGTTAGGTATGTGGAGGAGTGGAATACATGACCTAGCACCATCATTAACACGAACTCACTGAGGAGCTTCAAATATCGGTTGGATGGATATACGAGTGTTAATGGTTGGGTGTGAACAGGGGTGGTCTTAGTGCATCAACAAGGCCTATACTGCAGTTGCCTTCATTCTTATCTTCTTATTCTTCTTCTTCTTCTTCTTCTTCTTCTTCTTCTTCGTCTTCTTCTTCTTCCACCTCTCCTCCTCTCTTCTCCCATTTTACTTTATGCCCCACATCCTCTTTCCTCCACTTCATGCTCGCCATTTTCTCTTTCCTTATCTTCCTCCTCTCCTCTTACTCGCCCTCCTCTCCTCTTTCCCCTCCTCTCCTCTTTCCCCTCCTCCTTCTCCCCTTCTTCTCTCCTCCTCCTCTTCACCCACACGTGTATCACTTCAACCTGGCCGTCGTTCTCAGTATCAATCCCTTTAAAAGCTCCGGCCTCAGTATTTACGACGTCGCTGTAACACTCTTATCATTTCTGTATTCTGACGTCAGTTATTGCGGCAACATCTACAAGAGTTCTGTATCCCAGTTCACTGTTATTATTTTAGTGTCAAAATTTCACTACAATAAGTAAATTGAAATTGTGTTGGTAGGTCACTTAACATAGTCATTAAGGCTATTGTGCGTTGAATACTCCTACCTGTTTTGACGGATCAGCTGAACATTAACCCCCCCCCTCCCTAGTTTATTTGACCCTTGAAGATTAACCACCCTAACGCTAACCAAAGCTAACTCATCCAAAACTAACCTAACTTAAGCTAGGTTGAGGGAGGGCTGATTTGACTTTGACCTTACCTACTATGGGCTTAAACCTTGATCCAATCCTGACTAAAAATTTAACCCCCATCGTCCCAATAAGCTGTTAAGAGTGCAAAGTTCCAGCGAAATAAGTCAATATTAGCCTCTGAAGTATTGTGGTAAATAAGGTAAAAAATGCTGTTTCACCCCGGCCTCTCACTTCAACTTCCGGCCTTCGTGTAGTCAATAAACAACTCGTGAATTTTTTTCTACATGTGTCGCATAATATTCACCCGCATCTGAATGACGCTGTTATATCGATTCTCATTTGGCGCGGTGGGAGATAATTATTATATATGTGAGGGGTGTAGGAGGAAGGGGGGGTGTAGGTGGGAGGGGTGTAGAAGGAAGGGGGGGTAGGAGTGAGGAAAAGGTGTAGGTGGGAAGGAAAGGGGGGGTGGGGGTAGAGGGATGGACGGGTGTATGTGGGAGGGTAGGTAGGCAGATGGAACCCGGATAACGGAGTCCACCCGCTCGTGTAAACAATAAGACCCCGACCAAAACACGCCCCACCACCACTGTTGCCAACATAACGCGTCAGATGTTGAAATTTAAATCTATTTTTTTTTCCATTTTTTTTTAGGTTTTGATTTATTACAAGTTACTATAATCCTACGTATAATCAATATAATGAACCTTAATGCGATAGAATTATACATCAAGTTGAAATAGTATAATTATTTTGCTTGAATACATAAACGGTAACTGAAATGCAGGTTGGTAGTCTTGTGTAGATGGTGTTCGAGTATGATCCTCTGGGGGTGTACATGGGGGGGGGGAGGGGGGGGGAGGCGGGCTTAACGGATTGGAAAACCTATTAGTAAAGTGACACCGGCTGACCTTTTCCTCATTACGGTTGTTTATCGTTGTTGTGAATGTACAGATACCGGTTATCACAGAGCAGTACCGGGGAAAAGGGCGTTTAATGTGGGTTTTTTTTTTATTCTTTTATTTTATAGTTTGTGACGTATCAGATTTCGTCATGTGGTAGATGGTAATTTTACTTGGGTAGAAGTTGCGAGTTATAGTCTTAGTTTAATATTTATGAACACCTGAAGAATTCTAACCCCCATCTTATTTTACCTGAAGATTAATCACTAATAATGCTAATCTAATCTAACCTAACCTATCCAAGTCAAACTTAACCTAACCTAACTTAATCTAAACTGACCTAGCCTAACATAACCTAACGCTAACCTAACCTATCCTAATATAACCTAACCTATCCAAGCCAAACTTAACCTAACCTAACCTAATCTAAACTGACCTAGCCTAACATAACCTTACGCTAACTTAACCTATCCTAATATAACCTAACCTAATCTAACCTATTCTAACCTAACTTAACCTAATCCCCCTCCCTCCCGAATAGTAACCCGATTTAATTTACGAATCTCTGGGCAATTTAAGTACACTCAAATTAATAGCTTAGATACAAGATCTCTAGCTTACGAACCGTTTAGAATCCGGATTTATCGTAAGTTATTCAGTAGCGTTCGGGGGTCAGTGAGTCGGATTGTTATCTGGTCATGCGTCCCCCCCCCCCGCCACCCATCAGGACTAACTGTACCCGGGGCTAATTACGTTCCCCTTAATGGTCGTCGGGGTTGTTATGAGACCTGTATATAGTTTTACATTAGCATAGGAGTGAGATTAAAATTTGCAAGCGTGAAGATTTTGTACTGTACCCGGAAGTAGTGTGTGTTTGTGTGTGTGTGCGTGTGTGTGTACGGAAGTTGGTCCACTGAAACGTAAAGGCATTTGTTTTTAATTTACTTAATAGACGAGAAATATAATCCACTTCGCCTTCGTCTTCTTCTCCTCCTCCTCCTCTTCTTCTTCTTCTCTTCTTCCTCTCAATGAGAAAATTTAAAGTAAAACAACAACAGTGTGGTAGATACATAATACATGATAATACAGTGAGGTAGATACATAATACATGATAATACAGCGTACTACAGTGCTAGTAAAAAAACATGTGTGAAATTTTTCTCTAAATTACTTATTAGTTTCCTGTCACTTTCTACACTTGTCCTCTACTCTCTCTCTCTCTACTCTCTCTTCTCTTCCTTGTCATTTCCTTCCTTTTTTGAGGTTTTAAGTTTCCTTGACAAACAGACAGACAGACAGATAGATAATTATATATAAAGACAGATAGATAGACAGACAGACAGACAGACAGACAGATTGATAGGTAGATATAAAGACAGACAGACAGACAGACAGTACAGAGTCTTGGCCGGCCTGAAGGACTCTTGAGGTGATTTGGGTGAAAGCGTTCTACATTGTGGAGTAGTTTGACGCCCTCCGGTGGTGGTAGGAGGGTGGTCGTAGTGGTGGTAGCTCAGGAATGGTGGTAGTAGTCGTGGTGGTGTGTGTGTGTGTGTGTGGCAGGGTGGTAGTTGTGGTGGTGAGTGTGGGAGGGTGGTTGTTGCGGTGTTGGTGGTGGTTCTAGGTGTAGGGATGGTGTTAGTAGTGGTGGTGGCTGAGGAATGGTTGTTAGCTGTGATAGTTGTTAACATGCCTGTGTGGTGGTGGTGGTTGTTAGCTGTGGTATTGTTGTTGTTTATTATATTGTTATTGTTGTTATTCTTCTTCTTCTTCTTCTTCTTCTTCTTCTTCTTCTTCTTCTTCTTCTTCTTTCTCAGATACCCTAAGCCAACCTCTGGATCCCCCCCCCTCCCTCTTTCCCTCTCTCTCTCTCCCTTCTTTCCTTCCCTCCTATATTTTCTCCTTCCTTCCTTCCTTTCTTGTTTCCTTCCCATACTTCCTCTTTCTTCCCTCTCTCCCTCCTTCCCTCCCCATATTCTCTCCTTTCTTTCTTTTTCCTTCTCACATTTCCTCTTTCCTCCCCTCTCCTCATTTTCTCTTTCCTCCTTTCCTCTCCCTCCCCAGACAGTCTCCCCCCCTCTCCCAACACTCCCTCCAAGGCCACTGCAGGCCACTGCAGATAAACAGAAAAGAAGTCGATAAACCAATAACGATGTATGTATGTATGTATGTGTGTATGTATATGTATGTATGTATGTAGTTTGTATGTATGTACGTATGTATGTATGTAGTTTGTGTACGTGTGTGAAAAGTATTAACACTTAAGAGAAGAGAGAGAGCTAGAGAAAGAGAGACAAAAAATCTCACTAAATTTATATAACACAAAACATTATTTATTAACAAACGTCAAATAAAAAATAAATAAATCAATCAAATCAGAAACAAAACAAAAACAATCAAATAGAAATCAATAAAAAAAAGCAAGTCCAAACAAAAACACAATCACAAGTACACAATCTTTCACTAGCTCAAAGTAAACATCAGGGGTTATATACGGGTTGGGGAAGCGATCATTATTTAATTCCGGGTGAGCTTATGTCAGGGGAAGGTTGGGACGGGCGTGAATTATGGCGCGTGGCTGACCAATATAGCCTGGACTCTATCTCTCTCTGTCTTTATTTATCTTTATTTATCTCTCTCTCTCTCTCTCTCTCTCTCTCTCTCTCTCTCTCTCATCTCCACCAGGTTAAGCTTAGCCCCCTGTGCCCTTTCACCACCCAAGTGTGCTGTTGTTATATTAAGATCTGTATCCTGCTGTAAAAGGTCCATCTGTCCGAGTGTAGGTCAGTCTTGGTCCAGTGAGAATATGTTATCCTGGGAGGTATGTTTTGGTATATCCTGGGAGACTAAAGGTGAGGTATGCTGAAGGTATATCGTAAGAGTGTGGAGACTGAGGGTATACTTTTACGGTATATATATCTTGGGAGACGGATATTTTTACGGTATATCAAGAGACTTGAGATATGCTGAGGGATATATCCAAGGAGAAGGAGGTATACTTAGCGTATATCCTATGAGATTGGCCAATTATACACAAAATATACATAAAATTGAGTATAATCACATATTTACACTGTTATATTTAATCCGTGTTAGAATCATAGTTAAAATGAATCACCAGGATATATTCTCTTATCACCTGACTTACGAATCATTGAGAATCTGACTTATTGGTTAGCTCAGGTAAAAGATGCCAGAATGACTCTACCGTAATAGAATGCGTGATATTCTCCTCAGTTAGATAAAAGATAACTAAAAGATCGTAAGATTGTGTGAGAATGTGGACGTAGGTACAGTATGGTGTAAACTAAAAGATCGTAAGAATGTGTAAGAATGTGGACCCAGGTACAGTATGGTGTGTTGATAGTGTAGGAAGACGTGGGTGTGCTGGTGGGTGTTGACGCCTTCTTGAGCAGGTCTCGGGGTGTGGCAGCTTACAGGAGCCAGTTAACTCTGCCAGCCGCCACCACCCGACGGAAACAAATGATTTTAGGCCACATTTCGAGGATACTCTTTGTCTTGGCGGTTATGGGGTTGATGGAGGGCAAATCTAGCGCGATTAAACTGGTATGAGAACAATGGCGCCAGCTGGGTGAGATTCGGGAAAGTTTTGGGCGCGAAGTTTTTTGACGGTAGAAGTCCTTGCTGGCGGGAAACAGCTTTAGTTGGTATGTTTCTCTCGAGGAATGTTTTTCGTGATGATGTTTTTAGGAGTAAACGCTTTTACCGGAAAATGTCAAGAGCTCGAGGCCTCTTTTTTTTGATGGGAAAGTTTTCAGCGGAAATAATCTCAACACAAAGTATTTTCGGTGATAATGTTTTGTTTTTTGGCGGGAAATGTTTTTGCCGAGCACTAACGAAGCTCTTTTATGTACGTTAACATATTATGTGGGTCATCTGGAGGAGATACAACGGTGGATAACTGACACAGACAACGGCACATGTTCTTTTGTGGCCACTTGTTGCAACATGAAAGTCATTTTACGGAATGAAATGTCATCATGGCTATTGTATGAGCTTTGCTTCTTTGTTTACATCCGTCTAGGGACAAACAACAAATCGACGACATGTTGCTATTGTCTTCAGTAACAGCAAAACATAAACACTGTTCGTGAAAGTTGTCCATAACAGATTTTTCACGGATAGAAACGAAGACTTCATTCAGGTTTTGTGTTTTGATGGGGCTAAGTGACAGGTGTGTGGCCGCTGTGAGTTGTTCATTACTGTACCTTATGTGTTTTATTGTTTTATTTATTTATTCTTATTCGTCTTATTATTATAATTATTATTAATGTATTATTATTATTATTATTACTGTTTTTTATTATTATTATTACTGTATTATTATTATTATTATTATTACTGTATTTTATTATTATTATTAATGTATTATTATTATTATTATTATTACTACTATAGTTTTGGCTTAATTTCATACTTTATTTGAAACAAGTAAAAAAAAAATCCTCCTTTTGGGTAAACATTACTCAGTTCCACTAATGATGGACTGTATGCACACACACACACACACACACACACACACACACACATTCTCTCTCTAGCGTATTAACTTTCTCTTATACTTGACCTTTCTACAATTCTCATTTATCGAGAATTCTTGTTCATGTTTCTCTTATTTATTAGGACTTTCTCTTCCCCATTTATTAACGTTATCTCTCTCTCTCTCTCTCTCTCTCTCTCTCTCCTACGGGATACAAATATCACTTATCGCTTATTATTATTATTATTATCACTGTTTCATTATTGCCCATTTATTAACGTTATCTCTCTCTCTCTCTCTCTCTCTCTCTCTCTCCTACGGGATACAAATATCACTTATCGCTTATTATTATTATTATTATCACTGTTTCATTATTGCCCATTTATTAACGTTATCTCTCTCTCTCTCTCTCCTACAGCAGGGTATGCGCGAGGGGCCTGGCAAGCCTCCCCCAGACAAGGATGAAACGCCCTCCAAGACATCCTCGAGGAACCGCCTAGAGGAAGTGCTAGCCAAACCTGGACCTTTCCCCCAGGTGAGTACGCCCCAGTACCCATAGTGCTAGCCCTGGTACCTGTAATTCTAGCCCTGGTACCTGTAATTCTAGTCCTGGTACCTGTAATGCTAGCCCTGGTACCTGTAATGCTAACCCTGGTACCTGTAATTCTAGTCCTGGTACCTGTAATTCTAGCCCTGGTACCTGTAATTCTAGTCTTAGTACCTGTAATGCTAACCCTGGTACCTGTAATTCTAGCCCTGGTATCTGTAATCCTAGCCCTA
>NW_024722158.1:8181305-8294995 GCF_018991925.1 Homarus americanus
ACACACACACACACACACACACACACACACACACACACACACACACACACGCACACACACACACACACACACACACACACACACACACACACACACGCTATAAAACACCTGAATGACGTGGCCAGGTATAGACTACAAGTACCTGAGATGAAATGGAGTGGTGGAGTTTCATCAGGAGGAATGGAGGGAGGAGAGGAAGAGGGGCACCATCACCATCACCATCACCATCACCATTACCATCAGCTGTACATCACTGTCTAGAAAGTATCCTAACGGGAGATCAGGATGTTATTGGTTCCTTATATGTGGTAAGTGTTAGGAGAGGAAGGATTAGGTATTAGGACGTGTGTGTGTGTGTGTGTGTGTGTGTGTGTGTTGAGAAGAAGGATATTGTCGTAGGATTCTCTAAGGGAGGTGTAGGATGTGAATCTATGAGCATCCTACTAATATTTGATGGCATGGGTGTAGGATAATGTTGGGATGTGTCTAATATAAAAGGATATGGTTATAGGATTTTTATATAGGGAGAGATGAAGGAGGTTTAGGATTCTTAGACCTGGAGAGGTTACTAAAGGGTTCTGAAAAGGAGGTGTAGGAACTGAAGCTGAGAATATCCTACAGGAGATGACGGTGGAAAGGATGGTGGTGGTGGCTTAACATAGCGAGAGAGAGAGAGAGAGAGAGAGAGAGAGGCTACAACTCTGAATCGTAATAATGAAATCGCTATATAACGGACTTCGATTTAACGGACTTTCCTCTTCCAAATAGTCCGTTAAAGATGAAGGCCTCGCATCTAACGGACCTCGATCTAAACTCGCTTATTATACCACTACTTTGTATAAAATTCAAAATAAAAATACCATAAAAAAAATCCAAAATTAACAATAAAAATCTAAATAAAAATACAAAGTAAAAAAATAATATGAGAAAGTTAAGAGAATATATTTTTTTCTTATCAATTTTTTCCCCCCCGAGTAGAGGAAATAGAGCGAGCAACTGAACGGAGGCTATCTTGTGTGAGAGCCTTTGATGCCCTAGTGAGATGAAGGAGTCTGGGAAGGCTGGAGGTTGTACTCGAGGGTGAGGTTAAGATCGGCCCAAGGTGCTGGAGGAGAGATTGAAGGGCCTCCATTTCATTACCTTGAGAGACAGTGAGAGGGAGGGAAGGGTGGGGGCAGGGAGGGGAGAGGATAGGGGAAAGGTAGAGGGAGGGAGGGAAGGGTGGGGGGTAGGGGAGGGGAGAGGATAGGGGAAAGGTAGAGGGAGGGAGGAAGGAGATACTCGTGTTGAGGAAGATGAAGGATGTTTAGTTATTTGTCCTTCCTTTTCTGCTCTCTCTCTCTCTCTCTCTCTCTCTCTCTCAGCAGGAAGACACACATGAATGCCTTTTACCTGAGATCATCTGTCAGGATCTCGACGTTGAAGGACTGCAGGTGGAAGCTAAAGGTTTTTATCTAGAGTATCCTAGCGGGAGATGGCGTTCGTAAGATCCTATTGCCAACATCCTAACAGGGAATGCCACTCGTAGGATGCTATTGGTAACATCCAAGCAAGGAATACGATTCATAGTAGACACGTATTGAGATCCTAGTAGAGAAAACACATAGGATGCCTGCCTGGGAGGAGGGGGGGGCGAGAAGGAAGCAAGAGTCAACAATGGGTGGATGCTGTTGGGAAGACGTGAGGATTGAGGAAGGAATGAATAGATGGAAAGGTAAAGAAGAGTAAAGTTGAGGCTAGGGAGTTCTCTTCTGGTGGATGTGAAGGAAATAAATTTTCTTGGGGTGTAGGAGGTAAGAGCGTTGGTTGTAGGAGTGTAGGAACGTTGGTTGTAGGAGTGTAGGAACGTTGGGTGTAGGAGTGTAGGAACGTTGGGTGTAGGAGTGTAGGAACGTTGGTTGTAGGGGTGTAGGAACGTTGGGTGTAGGAGTGTAGGAACGTTGGTTGTAGGAGTGTAGGAACGTTGGTTGTAGGAGTGTAGGAACGTTGGGTGTAGGAGTGTAAGAACGTTGGGTGTAGGAGTGAGGGATTATAAACGTTTGTGCGTAGAAATAATAATAATAATAATAATAATAATAATAATAATAATAATAATAAAATACATATAAAAATATAAAATAATGATAATAATGATAATAGTAATAATGCCAACCACACACAGATTATAGATAATGACAGAGAAACAAATAAGATATATTACCTGTACCTGTGTTTGTAATGATAATGTTTACCTGTCTGTCTCCGCCCTGGTGCTGCAATAACAACTGGTGGTATTGAGATGTGGTGCTCGATAACGCTGTGGAAATGTATATAAAATTATGTGTTTTAGGTGTACGTTCTGTGGGGTTTAGTGTACGTTCTGTGGGGTTTAGTGTACGTTCTGTGGGGTTTAGTGTACGTTCTGTGGGGTTTAGTGTACGTATATGTGGGGTTTAGTGACGTTCTGTGGCGTTCACTTGGTGTTCGGATCCGTTCTAGTTACGATGTCACCTTCACATACCATATTATCCGCAACGTTCACTTACGTTCTGTCACGTTCACCCATCTCACGTTCAGTTGCGTTCACCTGTCTCACGTTCATCTGCGTTCACCCATCTCACGTTCATCTGCGTTCACCCATCTCACGCTCATGTGCGTTCACCCGTCTCACGTTCAGCGGCGTACGTGATCGCCTGAAGACGTTTACTGCCATTAACGAGGGTCTGGTGATTGGGTTCGTTACGCTCTCGTTATTGGAGGAAGTGATTCACGATGAGTCAGGTCACAAAAAATATAAATAAATACATTGACATTCCCACCGAGCTTGTTATTTTGGAGGTATGCTGGTGAGTCCCTCCTTCCCTCCCTCCTTCCCTCCCAACTCTCCCTTCTTCCCTCCCTCCCTCCCTCCACCCCTCCTTCAATCCCTCCATCCCTCCATCCATCTCTTCCTTCTTCCCTCTCTCCCTCCCTCCCTCCCTCCTTTCATCTCTCCCCAGCTACACCAACCTCCCACTCCACCCCCCCTCCTGACCACTCCCTCAGGTGTATCCCACGATCACCTTCACACCCCCTCTCCCCTCTCATTTTCCTCTCCCCACCCCTCTCTCCTATCCTCTTCTCCCTCTCCTTCAGGTGAATCCCACGATCTCCTCCCCCTCCTCCTCCTCGTCTGGCCTTGAGCTAGATTAGCCTTGAGGGAGAGGTACTGAGGGGAGATATTGGAGAAAGATATTGGAGTAATAGATGCTGGAGGAGGAGGTACTGGAGGAGGTGGTACTGGAGGAGGAGGTACTGGAGGAGGAGGTACTGGAGGAGGAGGTACTTGGCAAGCAAACACCCCAGTCTTTAGGAGCTCAAATCATTAGGTTAGCACTGGGACCTATCAGAACTAAGGGCCGGGATGTACTGGGCCTGCAAGAGCATCAACTAATATTCTACCGGTATCTCCCTACCCCGGTAAACTGGGGTAGAGAGATACCAACAACAATACCCAAAAAGAACGACCAATTCATCCACTTCTAACTTTCCCCCGTATCTTCTTGTTTCCCCAGGTGGTGCTGCCATCTACCGGGGAGTACTGGGATGAGAACACGACGGACGCGGACCACCAGTACGTCAACAACAACTCTAACAACAAGTTTGAGACGGATGAGACGGCCACCTACTACCGCCGCTACTTCCTGGGCAACGTGAGTACACCTGGTGATTAATTAGCTCTCACCTGGGCTATGTAAGGTGTTGTTTACCTTCACTTAATGATGTGTATTACCTGTGGCCCTTAGCAACGTGTGTACCTGTTAATGAGCTTACCTGTCCGCCTATTTAGATAGATAGATAGATAGATACGGACGGGTGGACAGACAGACATACAAACAGACAGACAGACAGACAGACCAGGTAAAAATATATAAAAACATTCTCGTATATAAACATCGTGGACCAATCAGAGAACGCGTAAATATATTGCTCTCTGGCAGGTGTGTCATGGAGGCCAACTCTATCCTCTTTAGATAAATTAAACCGAATCACCTGATAATTAGACAGCCCAATTTATTTCACCTGAAGATCAATCACCCTCACGCTCTCTGAGGTGAGTTACGTTAGGTTAGGGTGAATAATCGTCTGGTAAAATAAACTTGGATCCTAAAAGTCATTCAGGTGAACTAACTTAACGTATATATTAAATAAAGTATAGAAATGAAACCCCCCCTAAATTATGGCTGACCTTGAATAGCAATACTGGGTGTATGTGTGTGTGTGTGTGTGTGTGTGTGTGTGTGTGTGTGTGTGTGTGTGTGTGTATGTGTGTGTGTATGTATGTGTGTGTGTGTGTGTGTGTGTGTGTGTGTGTGTATGTGTGTGTGTGTGTGTGTGTGTGTATTTATAGCTGGGGTTAGCTGTTAATTTTATATGTTTTGCTCTTGGTCCGCCTCCGTTTTGGATTTTTTTTTTTAGTGTAAGATTTATTTTGGTGTTTTTTTTTTCGTTTTTTTAGTTTGGTTTAGTTTTTGTTTTATTTTTGTTTATTCTTTCCTGTTTGGTTATTGTTATTCTTCTTCTTTCTCTTTTATGTACATTTTCTTTCATTTCTTTCCTTCCTACCTTCCATTCTTTCTCCCTCCTCTCTTCTCTTTCTACCACCCTCCTCCCTCCTCCTCCTCCTCCCTCCTTTCTATGCACTTGTCTCCTCCTCTCCTTCTTCTTTTCTTTCTTTCTTCTTTCTTTCTTTCTTCTTCTTCTACCACCTCCTCCTCCTCCCTCCTCCCCCTCCCTCCTTTTCTTATACCTCACCTTTCTCTCCTCCTCCTCCTTTCTTTCTTTCTTTCTTCTTTCTTTCTTTCTCCTTCTTCTTTCTTCTTTCTTTCTTCTTCTTTCTTCTTCTTCTCTACCACCACAACCTCCTCCTCCTCTCCCCCACATTTGCAGCCTCCCACTATGTCGACCAGTGTTCAGACAGAGAAGTAAAATTCATCCATTACATCCACCCGAGGGCGTCAAGATCTCATCCTCCCACGCCAGATCACCTTGTTCAAGGTCCTCTTGTTAGTGTTGTTGTTGTTATTACTTTGTTCAGGGTCCTCTTGTTAGTGTTATTATTGTTATTACTTTGTTCAGGGTCCTCTTGTTAGTGTTGTTATTGTTGTTATTACTTTGTTCAGGGTCCTCTTGTTATTGTTGTTGTTGTTGGTGTTATTGATGTTCGTGTTATTATTGTTGTTCATGGCCCCTTGTTATTGTTGTTGTTGTTATTGTTATTACCTTGTTTAGGGCAGTTATTATTATCATTATTATAATTATTACTATCCTCCTCCTCCTCCTCTCTTCCTCTTCCCCCTCCTCCTCTCTTCCTCTTCCCCCTCCTCCTCTTCCTTCCTCCTCCTCCTTCTATTCTTCCCCCTCCTCCTCCTCCTATTCTTCCCCCTCCTCCCCTTCCTCCTCCTCTTCCTTCCTCCTCCTCTTCCTCCTCCTCCTTCCCTCCCTCTTCCTTCCTCCTCCCCTTCCTCCTCCTCTTCCTTCCCTCCTCCTCTTCCTTCCTCCCTCCTTGTCATCTCCCTCTTCCTCCTCCCCTCAGCCCATCCATACTTCATACGACAACCCGGGAACTTGCCATTTCTTTCTCATTTTTCTTTCCGTGGTCGTGGATGTTAGAACCCTCAGGCTTGAAACGCAGGTGAGATAATTGATGTTACCGTGTTACACCTGCTAAAGGGTGGCTGTGTTGTTCTTTTGTTCTTGCTGTTGTTTCGTTCTTTCGTCTTCTTCGCCTCTCCCTTTATTGTTCTTGCTTTGTTCTTTTGTTGTTTTTGTTCTTCATTTTATTGCCTTCCCTCCCCTCCCCCTCCCTCATTCTCTCTCAGTATCTCACCATCTACCTACCTTCCTTTCATTTCCATCTCTACCTCTCTCTCCACCCCCCCCATCAATATGCCCAGGGTGCTAAGCCATGGCCTGTGTGTGTGTGTGTGTGTGTGTGTGTGTGTGTGTGTGTGTGTGTGTGTGTGTGTGTTTGGTCAACAGTAACGTACATTATACCACTTCTTTTTTTTTTGGCCTCACTTCCTCCACACAAAGATGAGAGAGAGACAAGGGTGGACCCAGGTATGCTGAGGAGGAGGAGGACAAGGAGGCGAGGTTGTAGATAAGGAGGAGGAGGAGGAGAAATAAAAGGAGAAATAAAAGGAGGAATGGGGAAGAGGAGAGGGTGTAGATAAGGAGGAAGAGGAGAGGGTGTAGATAAGGAGGAGGAGAAGAGGGTGTAGATAAGGAGGAAGAGGAGAGGGTGTAGATAAGGAGGAAGAGGAGAGGGTGTAGATAAGGAGGAGGAGGAGGAGGAGAGGGTGTAGATAAGGAGGAAGAGGAGAGGAGGGGCAGGAGAAAGAGAAGAAGGATAAAGAAGAGAAGAAATCAACTACAACAGAAAGAGAAGATAAGAAAAGAGGGACAGAGTAAATTAAGAAAGAAAAGGAAAATAAAATAAGAATAACTCGGATAAAAAGAGGAATACAAGGAAGAGAAGAAGGAAGAACAAGAGAAAATTTAATAAAGGAAGGACAATAAGAAGCAGGAGATAAGGAAGAAGGAAGAAGGAAGAACAACGAGAAAATAAATAAAGGAAGACAAGGAAGAACAAGAAAAAATGAATAAATGAAGATCAAGAGAAAAATCAAGAGAGGAGGACAGTGCGAAGCAGGAGACAAGCAGAGTAGAATTGGGTCGAGTTTTTGCAGGTGTAGTCAAGGTGTGTGATTTGTGCTCCTCTCAGATACACACGTCAAGGGGGAAATACCTCGACCAGACACGAGAGAGAGAGAGAGAGAGAGAGAGATAAATAGATTGATAGATTGCGAGAAAGACAGACACACAGACAGAAAATTAGATAGATAGATGTCAGACAGATGATAGATAGACAGGTCGCTAAAAAGACAGACAGGAAGACTAAGATGTAGAGTAGTAAAAAGACAGAAAGACAGACAGGCAAAGTGAAAGTCAAAGGAAATACTTGTCATAGTGGCCGCAGGTGTTCACTTGTTGCGTACGTATGTTAGTCAGTCTTCATTCTCTAAGGTAAATAAGGTCTTGTGTCCACCTGGATCATTCCCATAGTGATGATCCACCTGTCTGTCTGTCTGTCTGTCTGTCTGTCTGTCTGTCTCATTTAGTGTGTGTATGTGTCTGGTGACTCTCTCTCTCTCTCTCTCTCTCTCTCACCCATAACCCACGCGTATAAGGGTAGTTTAATGGTAGCAAAGAGGCCATCGTGGTTAGGCTGCCCCCCCAAATCCTAGGTCAGACCTTTCTCACCACACGCACAGGAAGACCCGACCATATCTCCGGGCGGTGGAGACGGTCGCGTGGGAACCCTAGCTACCGCTCCTTCTGCGTCCGTGTCCGTGGAACGTACCCATAATCACGGACCATGAGATTACATTCTACAGGAGGTTTATGGGTACGGACCATGGGTTTTTAGGGCCATGATGTGCGGATGATGGGTCCTTTACCTGTTACCCGACCCCCTCATGTGTGTGCCCATTACCTGTGCCCACTACCTGTCTACCTGTCACCTGTGGTAATTAAAACTATCTGATGGCCGTACCCCTAGACCGTATCACGTCCGTACTGTGTCCTTAATCAGTGTCCGTACCGGGGTCGTACTTAAAGTGTGCTTAATACCTCAATACCCAGTGGATAGACATATTTACAGCGTGGATAGATCTACAGTATATACAGTCTGGATAGATCTATATACAGCGTGGATAAATGTATATGCAATGTGGATAGACATACATGGAGTGGGTAGGAGTAATGGGAGGCTGGATGGATTAAGGATAGGAGGGTGATCAGTGAGAGAGGAGATGGGATGGGAGGCTGGCTGGTGATCTTGCTCTCCTTGACATACTGATGGTAACTCAGTGACTCTCCCTCCATCCCTCCTCCCTCTCTCTCCCTCCCACCTCAGTCCTACTCTCTCTCTCTCCTCCCTCCCTCCCTCCCTCCCTCCCTCCTCTCCCCTCACCCCTCCTCCCTCCCTCCCTCCCACCCTCACCCCTCCTCCCTCCCTCCTCCCCTCACCCCCTCCCTCCTCCCTCCCTCCCTCCCACCTCAGTCCCACTCTCTCCCTCCCACCTCAGTCCTACTCTCTCCTCCTCCTCCCTCCCTCCCTCCCTCCCTCCCTCCCTCCTCCCCCTCCCTCCTCCCTCCCTCCTCCTCCTCCCTCCCCCCTCCCTCCCTCCTCCTCCTCCTCCTCCCCCTCCTCCTCCCTCCCTCCCTCCCCCCTCACCCCTCCCTCCTCCCTCCCTCCCTCCTCCCTCCTTCCTCCCTCCCTCCCTCACCCCTCCCTCCCTCCCTCCCTCTCCCTCCCTCCCTCCCTCACCCTTCTTCCTCCCTCACCCCTCCTCACCCTCCTCCTCCTCCCTCCCTCTCCCTCACCCCTCCTCCCTCCCTCCCCCTCACCTCCCTCCCTCCTCCCTCCCTCCCTCCCTCCCTCCTCCTCACCCTCCTCCTCCCTCCTTCCTCCTCCTCCCTCCTCCCTCCTCCCTCACTGAGACAACACTCTAGTGAAGTAATACAAGATATTAACAAATACTATCGCGTTAATGACCAGGTTAATTAAGGTTAAATGTGAAAAGAGTTAACAATGACAGAGTGAGAGAAATTTAGCATGTTAAAATGACGAGGGTAATTAATGCAAGAGAAGGTAATATGACAGGTGAAGGTAATATGACAGTGATGTTAATATGACAGGTGAAGGCAATATGACTGGTGTTTATATGAGAGGTGAAGGCAATGTGACTGGTGTTTATATGAGAGGTGAAGGCAATATGACAGTGATGTTATAACAATATGAGCCTAAGACCCTTCGTAATAGCTTAAAGAAAATACGTTAGAATGACTCTTTAAAGCTACACCTCTCGTAATATAACATAATTAACAAGAAGTTAAGAGTCTCAGGGTTGTTAAAAGTTTCATATGATACAGGTTAAAGTGGGGAGATAATGTTAAAATAACAGGTAGAAAGATTACGTGTTAAAATTACCTTAAGGTGATGTGTCGAGGTGAGGCAGATGATGTTAATGAGTAGACGACTTGATGTGATCTCTCTGTATGTGCGTGTCTTGACCAATATAATATTTTTAACACATATTTCAACATAAAAATATATACGCCTACCAACCCAGACTACGTCAGTGTAAGAGTGTATGTCGTGTGTGTGTGTGTGTGTGTGTGTTGGGGGTGACATACCTGGTGAAGCGAGACAATAAAGACTAGGTGATCATTGGCAGCTGCGGGAAACTATTTCAACCATCCTACTTTCATGACTCATCCCCAAGATACTCTCCAGGTGTGTGTGTGTTCTGGTCATGATGGTGATTGGTGATTGGTTATTATGGTGGCAGCGGTGGTTGGTGGTGGTAGTGGTGATTGTGAGGATAGCTGTGGTGTTAGCAGGTAGTGGTGACTGTCGTGATGGTTTTTGGTGATGTTGTTTGCTGGTGGTGAGATGTGGTGTTGGTAGTTGATGCTGGTAGGTAGGTGGTTATAGTGTTAGTAGTGATGATGGGTGATGGTGATAGTGATGGCAATGACTGTAATGGTGATGGACTCTCTCTCACATTTATAAACAAGAGACCTCACTAGAAATAGAAGGAGCGCCACTCATCAAGCATAATCTCACCAAATGTAAACATACAAGATGGCCTACATCACAAGAGGAACCCCATTCATGTCCTCTCTACTTGTCACTGGCCCACCACCAGCTGCCTCTCCCACAAGGCTACACGTAACTCTGGCCACACGTTTGTGCCACAGACGATCGGATCAACTGCAGATTACCCCCACCACACTGCTCCTTCAATTGAAGCTTAACCCCCTACTGCTACCTGGAGGACGGGATTTGGTTAGGTTAGGTTTTTGCTAGCTTTTGGTTAGGTTTAGGTTAGCTTTGGTTAGATTTAGGTTTAGGTTAGCTTTGGTTGGGTTTAGGTTAGCTTTGCTTAGATTTAGGTTAGGTTTAGGTTAGCTTTGGAAGGGATTTAGGTTAGGTTTAGGTTAGCTTTGCTTAAATTTAGGTTAGGTTTAGGTTAGCTTTGGTTAGATTATGTTAGGTTTAGGTTAGCTTTGGTTAGGTTATTGATAATCTTGGGAGTAATTATTGGATACTCGATAATTTTTATCGAGTTGAAGAATGTATGATAAATCCAATTTAAATGTTGCATAGTTGCCAGATAATGTTATGAGCGTGTTGTAAGTTCTTCATCTCGAGTCAGTTGCAGTGCGTGATAATCGTGTTTCTCGGTTGGCTGGAGGCGGAAGTGTAAGGCGGCGGTGTTGGGGGGTCACGGTGTTGAAGGAGTGTTGCATCCGGTAGTGTGTGTGTGTGTGTGTGTGTGTGTGTGTGTGTGTGTGTGTGTCTAAGACTTAAGGATGAGAACGGGTTTAGAGAAGAATAGCCTCGTATAGATATGAAACAAATAGACAAATTTGTTGAATAAATAGACTCTCTGGATAGGATTACCGAGGGATAGACGAGACGGATAAAACGTGGATAGGAATACATAAGCATAATGAGAGAGAGAGAGAGGATAGACTCCACAAACGGATGGGTAGAGGTGGATAGGAGGCGGAGTTGAGGATAGTCAATTGTGTGTGTGTGGCTGACGCGATGGCTGCGTTTAGGGTTAGGGCTAGGAGGAAGTGGTGGGGTGGGTGGGTGGGGAGGTAGTGGTGGGTGGGGAGGTGTGGTGGGTGGTAAGGTAATGGGTGGCTAAGTGGTGTGGTGTGAGTGGGTGGTGGGAGGTGGTGGGTGGTAAGGTAATGGGTGGCTAAATGGGTGGTTGGAAATGGGTGGTCGAGTGAAAGGCTGGGTAGGAGGTGGATGAGTGGGTGGATAGGTGGATGATGAAAGAGTGAGAGAATGATTTATGATGGATAGACAAAAAACCTAAATAAATAGATAGATAAATGAAGATAGGGGAGGAAAAAGAGAGGAGTAAAAGGAGATAAATAGAGAGAACAAGACAGACAAACCGATAAAGAAGAAGAAGGAATAAATATAATCATAAAATGACAAAAAAATAACTTCACACGCACACACGCACGCACACACACGCACGCGACCTTTACACCTCGGTCTGAAATAACATATAAAACGTCTTCAAGTTGGAAATTACATTAAGAAACCTAAGCATCATTATAATTCAGGGCAAGAGGATGTTTAGAAAAGAGCAGCGCGATAGGTATTCAGGTCTTGTGACGGCAGGAGGCATCGTTTTCACTTGTCCGGGGGAGGGTTGTTTCATGGCAACCCGGCAGCGTTGGGTGTAGTTCCTTCTTGCCAGGCGCGATGGTTGTTGTAGTGGGTGGTGGGTGGTGGCACCGGGTTATAATTATTGACTATTAGTGCAACTGCTTCTATAACTACTACTGCTACTACTACAAATATCATCATTACTACTACAACTATTATTATTATTACTACTACTACTACTACTAATTACTACTACTACTACTACTACCACTACGCTACTACATTCTTGCTAATACTACCACAATCATGACTACTTCTGCTACCACCACTACCACTAATGTCCCTGATGCTAGTAGTTGTGGGGTGGTGGTGGTGGTAGCAGTAATTAGCTATTCAGGGAGTAAGTGGGTTTGATTAGGTTTTCTGGTCACTTGCAAGTCCAGTGCCACTACCCAGCAAGGCCACTCACCCTTGACTACCACTTCCTCACTCCTTCATGCTTTCTTTAAATCCTCCCCGTCTTTTCTTTCCTCACCTTCCTCTCTTCCTTCTTTACTTCCTTCCTTCTACTCCTGCTTTCTTACACTCTTCCCTCCTTGCTTTCCTCACTCCTTTACTTTCTCCTCTTCCTTCTCTTCTTAGATATTCTCCTTCTTCCTCCCTTTTCCCATCCTTCTTCTCTGACTCCTTCCCATCCTTTCTTTCCTCCCTTCCTTCCTTCCTTCCTTCCCTTCCCAACTACTGTATGTGTAGGAGAGGGAGAGAGAAGGAAGAGAAGGAGGAAGGAATATAAAAAGAAGGAAGAGGGAGGAGGCAAGGAAGACAGGGGGCGAAGGAAGGAATGACAGACAAATAGACAGATAAAGAAGGGAGCAAGAGATAGACAGAAAGGAGACAGACATTCAGACAGAAAATCCTGGACAGAAGGACAACAGTAAAGAGCTAAATAGATAGATAGACAGACAGACAGACAGACAGACAGACAGATAGACAGACAGACAGACAGACAGACAATTTATTTTTAGCAATCTATAGTAGGATCTAACGATATAATGATGCAACTTAAACCAAAAGTATTAAATGACTTTCAGTGATTGAATCATAAAACCTTTAAATTGGTTTGTAAGTACTGAAGTGCCTGTTAAACCATCATTTTCCAGTTGTTTTATGAGTGCTATAACTGTTAAACCACCAGGTATGCGGTATATATATATTATCAAAACAACAAAGAAAATTACAATAATGGCGTCAGATTAACATTAAGACTGTAGATAAATTCACAGGTGAGGTCTAGTGTCTCATTAACACACCACCCTCACCTGTCACCTGTTGTCCTGGGTGGTGTCTGAATACTGAAGGAGTGTTTGTTAACACTTCACTTGTAAACAACATACTTAGCTTCCACGTCAAGATCAAAGCATGTGACGTCTGTTGACTGAATACTGAGGTGTGTGTGTGTGTGTACCAACCATCACTACATACAGTACACCTTCACTACACCGTGAGTGTCGCAACGCCACCGTTACACCTCATGGTCACATAATTACACCCTTCTCTACATCATCGTGATAAATGCACTTTTTGTGGGTGTGGTGTGTTGGAGGGTAACGGGGTGTGTTTGGGGGATAGGTGTGGGTGGGTGTTAGGATGGAGACCTGTAGTGTATTGTCATCATGCTCGCCTTGCAAGCGAGTTCGATCCCCGGCAGGGGTGAAACTATGGGCAGGTTTCTTTACGCCATTTGTCTCTGTCTACCGCAGTAATTGGGGACCTGGATGTTAATCGATTTGCGGATCGTGTTTGGGGTATGGTTAGCCAGTGCAGTTGGCGAGTTGTCTTCTCGGACTATTCCTGACACTAGGTCATGCAGCTCGTTAACTTAGGGTGTGGTTGTTGTGTTAGTGACAGCTTCTACCTTAAACAAATTCATGCCTAGGTGGCCTTGGGCTGCCATCTCGTTACACGCGAGGGGCAAACTTATTATGTAAGTGTGGGTGGGTGGGTGTGTTGGTTATTTGTGTTGAGTGTGTGGGTGTATGTTGAACGTTGTGATGTGTGTGGGTGTGTTGCAGTGGTGTACGGTCATCTATCTTCATTCCTCCCAACTTCCTTCTTACAACTATCCTCCTACCCTCCCTCTTACACCCCCCTACTCCTACCTAGCCATCTATAACAGCTGATGTTGGAGGGAGGCTGACCAAAAACATGTAACCTCTCTCTCTTCCCCACCATATCTCTTCAACATCCCTTCCCTCCCCACCATCAAGAGGGAAGGAGGAGTGAGGAAAGATGGATGGGGATTGACCACAGCCCTGCCCATCTCCAACCTCGTCCCTGTTCCTGCCGATCCCCGCTGCCCACCCGCCCCTAGACTAGTGACTACTGTGGGTTGGTGCTGTTATTAACCTGGTTGTGTAACACTCACTTTCTTATTCTCCTCCTCCCTTCTCCTTCCTTCACCACCTCATCCTCCCTTGACCTACCTGAGAGAGAGCCAAAAATATAGAGGCAGAGTAAAAGGAAAAATGCAAAGCAGACGGAGAAAAAAAATAGACAGGCAGACAGACAAAGAAAGAAAGACAGACAGACAGGCAGACATCTTCAAGCAGTCTAGCATCCATTCAACCAGCGAGAATGACGGGTCTTGTGTTAACTTTAAGTTCTGGTGTTATTTACGCCCTCCAACAACACTGCCTTCCCTCCCTTCCACCATCCACCCTTACCTTACTCCTCTCACCCCTCCTCCCTCTCACCGTTGCCTTACCCCTCTACCTCCTCTCACCCTTGGCCCCCCCTCACCCTCCTCTCTGCTTACCCCCCCCTCACCCCTCCCTCTCCACCCTTACTACCCCTCTCACCCTTACCTCACCTCCCTCCTCTCTGACCCCTTACCCTCCCTCACCTCCCTTTCACCCCCAACCTACCTGTTCCCCCCCCTACCATCATCCTTTGCGTGTATGTTGAAGTGTGTGTGTGTGTGTGTGTGTGTGTGTGTGAGTTTGGTGATTCTGTAACCTCTTTCGTTACGATTAAATATATTAACGTGCAGTCCTTCGAGAATCTGATTGGCCTTTTAACCTTGTGAGGAGTACGATAGTTAGTACAGGGGTGGTCTGGTAAGGTCTGGCGGAGTATGGTGGGGTCTGGAGGTTCTGGCTTAGGTCTGACAGGGTGTGGTGGGGTCTGGAGGTTCTGGCTTGGGTCTGACAGGGGTATGATGGTCTGGGGCTCTGGCTTGGGTCTGGCAGGGTGTGATGGGGTCTGGGGTTCTGGCTTGGGTCTGACAGGGTATGATGGTGTCTGGAGGTTCTGGCTTGGGTCTGACAGGTGTGATGGGGTCTGGGGTTCTGGTTAGGTCTGACAGGGGTTGATGGGGTCTGGGTTCTGGCTTGGGTCTGACAGGTGTTGTTGGGGTCTGGAGGTTCTGGCTTGGGTCTGACAGGGTGTGATGGGGTCTGGGTTCTGGTTGGGTTTGACAGGGTATGATGGGTTCTGGAGGTTCTGGCTTGGGTCTGACGGGGGTATGATGGGGTCAGGAGGTTCTGGCTTGGGTCTGCAGGGTATGATGGGGTCTGGAGGTTCTGGCTTGGGTCTGACAGGGTGTGATGGGTTCTGGGGTTCTGGCTTGGGTCTGACATGGGGTATGGTGGGTCTGGGGGTTCTGGCTTGGGTCTGACGGGTGTGATGGGGTCTTGAGTTCTGGCTTGGGTCTGATTGTTGATGGGGTCTGGGGGGTTCTGGCTTGGGTCTGACAGGGTATGATGGGTCTGGAGGTTCTGGCTTGGGTCTGACAGGGTGTGATGGGGTCTGGAGGTTCAGGCTTGGTCTACAGGGTGTATGATTGGGTCTGGGTTCTGGCTTCGGTCTGACAGGGTATGATGGGGTCTGGGTTCTGGCTTGGGTCAGGGGTATGATGGGGTCTGGAGGTTCTGGCTTGGGGTCTGGCGGTATGGCTGTGCCGAGCTGTGGTGATGGTGTATCACAGCTATGGGTTCGTGGGTTTTTGGTCTTGCGTGGGTTCGTATATTCGTGGGTTCGTTATCCTCAAGCCCATTCTTAATGGACCCCAGACCTAATGGACTGTATAGACTTAATGGGCTGACTACTAGACCCAAGACCTAATTGGACTGGATCTATTGGACCTTGACTTACTGGACCCTAGACCAGGTGGGCCCCAGATCTAGTGAGCTCAGACCTGGTTGGCTGTAAGATCTAATGGAGTCTCAATTGATTTAAACCTAATGGGTTCCAGACCCTAATGAATCAGGGTTTTCAATAGGGCCCCAGTTCTAATGGTTCAGTTATGTTTTGGTTAATTAGGGTCAGAATTAGTGTGTGTGTGTGTGTGTGTGTGTGTGTGTGTGTGTGTGTGTGTGTGTGTGTGTGTGCAGGGGCCTCTCCACGCCCTCCCTGACCACGGCGCCATGTGTCACCCAAGTCGTGCATTAACCGACGACCTAAGAGCGTATTGCTGTCACGCCTTGTCATTATATTGTCATGTGGCTGTGCTTGTCATGTACACACACACACACACACACACACACACACACACACACACACACACACACACCTCTCTGTCTCTCTCTCTCTGTGTCTCTCTCTCTCTCTCTCTCTCTCTCATTTGACTTCACTTTATTAAGTCTTTAGTAAATTTTAAAGAGACAGAGGGACAGACATATGGATAGACAGGGATCAGGTATAAAACAGATAGATAGACAGAGAAGGAGAAGAGAGATGGGGTTTATTGTTTGTCATGCCGTTGATGTGTTGCCATCTACAGCCATTACACCCATATTTAACTGTGACAGAGAGGAAACTCGTAAATAGAGAGAGACAATAAGAGACGAAGAGAGAGAGAATGATAAACAGACAAATAAAGACAGAGACAGAGAGTTGATCATGTAAATAGAGACAGACAGACAGACAGACAGACAGACAGACAGAGAAAGTTGTATACTGTGTGTGTACTAATATTTGGTTTACATTGGTCAAGAAAGATGGCTAACACACACACAAACACACACACACACACACACACACAAAAGCTCTCTCTCTCTCTCTCTCTCTCTCCTCTTACGCTACTGAGGAATCTTAGTGTAGAGGAGGAGGAGGAAGAAGATAAGGAAGAGGAGGAGGAAGAGGGGGAAATGATGAGAAGGAGGAGGAGAAGGAGCAGGAAGATGGTGATAATGAGGAGGAGGAAGGGAGAAAGAGTAGGGAGAGGAGGTGGGGGGGGGGTGTGTTTGAGAAATAATCTAAGAAATAACTTGAGAAATAACTTGAGAAATAACTTGAGAAATAACTTGGGAAATAGCTGTAGGCGGGTGTACAGGTGTGTGAGCCACGTATCAGAGCTCGACCCACACACCTGTGACGCGAGGTGGGCGGGATACCTGCCTCATGATTACTAGCAGTGAGAGATCTAACTATCTATTTATGTGTCTATCTATCAGCCTGTATGTCTGTATCTATCTAATTCATATCTATCTATCTATCTGTCTATCTATCTATCTATCTATCTGTCTATCTATCTATCTATCTGTGTGAATTAGAGTAAAGCAAGATAGATAGATAAGCTATAGAGCTGGATAAATAGCTAGAGACAGAGAGAGAGAGAGAGAGAGAGAGAGAGAGAGAGAGAGAGAGAGAGAGAGAGAGAGAGAGGGGGGGGGGGGCGGTAGTACAGAATCAGCCTGACCTGGAATACACAACAACAACCTTGCATTAGCAACAGGTGTCACCCTCTATCTGGCACGGACGTTGACCCGATACAGTCGTTCAACCTGCCACCGTCCCGATAAGCCGATCACTTAATAGGGATAGCTGGGTGGTCCATTGATGGAGGTGGTCCATTTAGGGAGGTTGTCCATTAAGTTAGTCATTTAAGCATAGTTCCCAAAGTCATTGAATCGAGACAGCCATTCACTCCCGAGCGTGCATACGACAAGCTAATCACCTAATCGGGACGGTCCTTATCTTCTTTAGGGATTGCGGTTAATGGGCAATTGGTATCAACCTTCCTTAGGGTTTGCTGATTAGCCAAGCCGTCATTTCATTGGATCGGTAGTCGTTTAGTCGAAGTTTCTTTAATTAATTGGATCAGTAATTTTCCTGTATTTTTTTTTTAGATTTGCTGGTCTAACATAACGTAACGTAACCTAACCTAAAAATCACCTATTTTAGCGTATATATGCCTTGAGGGCCCGGATTAGTCAGTCACTTAATAAAACACAAGTATTGATTGAGCCTAAAACCAAGAAGCTTGTCAATTCAGGACAGTCTTGGACCTGTGAGCGATTAGCCAGTCACTTAAAATGAAACAGTCGGTGAACGCAATTAACTGCAGTTGAAATGGAATCGAACAAACTCATCCCATTAATCTCACTAACTAACTGATAACACAACTGGTATATAGAGCCATTGACCTGCAACCTCGTACTGGCTCCCGATAAAGCCAGTCACTTTATTGGGACGTCCGTTGACCTGACCTCTGCCACTGGTGCCGATAAAGCCGATGACAAGGAGAGACAGTTAGTGATCGGATCAGCGGGTGAGGAGAGTCTTTGGTTGTGTTAAGTGTCGTCCCGTTGCCAAGATCTGGGGCTATATCTCTCACGTCTCTCTCTCTCTCTACACGATGGCTTTCCCGGCTGCAGGAGTTGTGAGGTTGCCATAGTTGCCGTCTTGTCTAGTTGCCTTCTAACCAGTGATGTTGACATGTTGTCCTCCCTTGCTTCCCAAACTTGGCTTGTAGTGATCATTGAGAGGTACGCATCAGTTCACAGTAGACAGTATGAGAATAGTTGGAAAGAGACAGATAAAGACAGGTCTCTCTATTTCTTCCTATGTAAAGGTTTTAACAAAATATAACTTGTATATAAGCTGTAATATATGATATGGTTGATGTTACAACTCAGTACTATAATCTGAGCTGCGTGTGACGAGTGGGTGTGAGGGCAGTGCACCTGTACGTGTGCTCACAGGTGTTTGTTGTTAATAGGTGAATATAGCGCACACTCACCTGTACCACCACTGCTAGGAACACCCTGGGAGTACTGTATACACTTCGGTCGACACACAGTTCTCCGATTTTAGTTCTGATTTGTTATATGTATTTAATCATTAAAAAAAATTCTATATGAGGAACAATGTATGTTATTGCCTTAACACGCTATTAGTTGTAAATTGATGTTTGTTTTCTGTCTTCAGGAGCACTGGACCTTCTTCGGTGAGGACGAGGTTCACGGCCCTGTGGTGGTGAGTCATAAGAGGGAAGTTATCAGCTCTCAGGAGAACTTCCGCGTCCTCCTCCGCCTCAAGTCTGGCACCCACCACGCCACCATCATCAACCTCGGCGACAAGCTCACACCCGCCAAGATGGTCAAGGTAAGTCTTAACCCCAACCACTTAGTTATCCAGAAAGTTATAAGTTGGCCGTGTGCCACAAAAGTGTTACCACCTCCCAGGAGAGCCTCTGGGTCCTCCTTCTCCACCTCACCTCCTGGCAACAACCCCACACCCTCCAAGATGGCCAGCCAAGGTGACTCCAAACCTCAACACAACCCCGCCTTTCAAGTGTCTAGACATTCATGATGGAGGTGGCTATAGGAACTTTTTATTTTCCCAGCAAAACCTGCAGCTCCACCTCCAGCTCCACCTCCTCCACCTCCAGCTCCACCTCCACCTCCAGCTCCACCTCCTCCACCTGCAGCTCCACCTCCTCCACCTCTAATATTAAACCCTCCACATAGCTATTACCAACCTGGGCGACAATCCTCCCCTCGCTGTGATAGATGATGTAAACCACAGCCGCTACCCCCTTCAACCCCACTCCAAAACCTTCCCTAGTCAGGTTACGGTCATCACCCCCACAACCTCACCACCCTTCCCCTTCAAGATGGTCTCAAGACGACATAAAAACACACCACCGCAGTGAAACTTCTTATAAGAGTTTGTGAACCTGTAGCGCGTTGGCCTATGAGCACCCACAACACACTAACTACAGCCAAGTTAGGTGCAGAAGCTGTCTTGTGTGTGGACTATCTCTAAGTATACATCGTGTGTTTATACTCTCAGCTGTGCCGCCTTTGTGTGGGTCTTAAACAAACGTGTGACATTGTTCTACTGTGGTGTGTGTGTGTGTGTGTGTGTGTGTGTGTGTGTGTGTGTGTGTGTGTGGGTGTGTGTGTGTGTGTGTGTGTGTGTGTGTGTGTGTGTGTGTGTGGGTGTGTGTGTGTGTGTGTGTGGGTGTGTGTGTGTGTGTGTGTGTGTGGGTGTGTGTGTGTGTGTGTGGGTGTGTGTGCACGTTTATCACCATATTTTCCATAGATGAAATATGGACACTCGTATAGGATGTTTACATAGAGTTGCGTAAAGGGAATATCTGAATCCGCGCACGTAATTCCCTACGTTCTGCAGTGTACATCTAATGGTAACCACTATACACGGGCACCTGGTGTGGAGTCACTCCGTGTAACGCAGCCTTGAACACCATGAGGGTATACAGAAAAAAAAACACACACACACACACACACAGTCCATCGAAGTCATTGACGACGTTGCTCCAGATGATTGATGATTGATGAGTTATTCCTCTGATGCCACCGTAGATGACCATGGAGTCCAATCCTGGAGGGGCAGATCTTGTTGCATAGGTGACAGGGATGTTGTTCATTGAGAAGAATTATGCCTTGGGCCCTCTGATGTCGTTGGGCTCGTTTAGTAGCTCTCCTTTGGTTCAGTGAGGTCTTTAGTGTTTCCGCTCCTCTGTGGCATGTTGAGCACACACACACACACACACACACACACACACACACACACACACACACACACACACACACACGCACACACACACACACACACACACACACACACACACACACACACACACACACACACACACCCCACACACACACACACACACACACACACACACACACACACACACGTACGTCAACATACGGGTAATTACCAGGCAGGTGATCTCCGCCATATTAGTGGTAATCCGGGGGGTGAGGGCTAGGGAGAGAGAAGGTTATTAGTATAGAATTAGACCAGTGACCTAACCTAACCTAACTAGGACAGGGTGTTAACTGGGACGCTTATACTGGTGCTAGTAGGTTAGGTTAGGACAGTGGTACCCTTTGCAATCACTAGGACATTGATAGCGGTATTGGTATCACTAGGACATTGGTATAGGTATCAATGGGCACAGCTTATAACCATATATCAAAGAGTGTTATTGAACATTGTAAAAAAAATTCGTCCGATTTCGCTTCATTGGAGGAAATTTTGACGTAAAAAGGGAAAAAATGATGAGTCAGACAAAGCCAATTTTTCCCCCCGGCCTTATGACGGGAATTTGTGATCGCCAAAAAATAATTTACTTTTGGCGTCAGTTCGTGAATTGTAAATGAGAGGACCGCGTAGTTATCCCTGACCTAATTAAACGATCCTGGGAGAAATGAGTGACTCTTTCAATTGGCCCCCAGTTCTATTAGGCCCCCAACGTGGTGTAACCAGTTCTATTAGGCCCCAACGTGGTGTAACCAGTTCTATTAGGCCCCAACGTGACGTAGTTAATTGGGGTCTTAGTCTAATTATGCCTCAATTTGACTTAACTCTTGGGATTATAGACCTGTCCTAATGGGCCCCAAGCTCAGTATACTACAGTCTTAATGGACCCCAGTCTTAATAGGTCCCACTCCTAACAGACCCCCAGAATAATAGCCCCCAATAATAATAGGTCATAATAATAGCCCCCAATAATAATAGGTCATAATAATAGCCCCCAATAATAATAGGTCATAATAATAGCCCCCAATAATATTTACTAACAATAGCCCCCAATCCTAATATTTACATCAATTTAGGACCGTATTAAAACATGGATTCCTCTTAACCTAAAATAACGAAAACAAAAGAAAAATTAATTGCCTCTCTAACCACCGAACATTTTGGTAGAGAGTCTCGCTTAATAATTGTAGATGCAGATCAGGCCAAGTCACGTTAGGAATTTATTACACTCGGCTGCTAAAAATTATGTTGCAAGTTGGGGGCTGGTGGGGGGACGGGATGGGGAGGTGGGGGGACGGGGTGGGGTAGGTGGTGGGTGGGATGGGGTGCGTCGGGAGTTGTATAAATTTCGGAGGGTCATTGTATCTCAGGCATCCAATCCAGATCGTCGTTACTTGGAATAAATTTAATCGTTTTTTTTTGTATTATGACAGAGGGAGAGAGAGAGAGAGAGAGAGAGAGAGAGAGAGTTAACTAATAAGAGCATCTTTATTCTTCTATAGCTCTTTGCCTTTAAGTTTTCCCAAAAAAGTTCCTCCTTCTGCCTCCAAAATCCTCTAACCTCCAAAATCCCCTAACCTCTAAAATCCCCTAACCTCTAAAATCCCCTAACCTCTAAAATCCCCTAACCTCCAAAATCCCCTAACCTCTTAACTCCAACCTCCAAAATCCCTAAACCTCAATCCCCAACCTCCCAAATCCCTAGAATATACTTCTTGCCACTCCAAAAAGCCAACATCTCCTACACATTGTACTATTCCTCCTCCACAACTCCACATTTACTCCAAAATCCCACTCTAACTTGCTCCAAAAACTCAAAATCCCACTTCCCCTCCAAAATCCTACTCTGCCTCCCTCCAGAGCTCCACTTATCATCCGGAATCCAGTTTTTATCACTCCAAAAAATCTCATTGGCTTCTCCCCTGCCGACTAGGGCTGTCCGTCACACACACACACATATATATACACATAGAAGTAGGTATACATACATACATACATACATACATACATACATACATACATACATACGAGTACATTCCTAAACAAACACACACACACACAAACAAGTAGACATACATATACATACATACATACATACATACATACATACATACATACATACATACATACATACATACATACATACATACATACATTCCTACACACACATACACACACAAAATAGATGGCTCACTATTACAGCTGCACAGACTCTTGACCTAAATTCTCAACGGTATAGAGAATGGTATTTTTTTGGCCCCACCTCTGGCATCCATACTTGTCCTGCTGCTGAGTGCATTGGTGGATAGGGAAGAGGGGAGAGGGGGATGAGGGAAAGAAAGGTGAAGAGGGGGGTTAGAGGATAGGAGTAGGGGTCGTGAGGGGTGATGGGGGGAGATGAGGAGAAATGGGGACAGGGGAAGGGGAATTAAATGTGTTTGAGGGGAAGGAATTGAGGGGTAGAGGAATAAATGGATTGGTGGAGGAGAGGGAGGCAGCGTGTGGGTGAGGGGAGGAAGAGGGGAGAGGGAATGAGGGTGGATTTTTCATACGTCACTTTGAGAAGGAAAGATAAGAAGTCTCTTCCTTCCTCCTCCTCCTCCCTCTCCTCCTCCTCCCCTCCTCCTCCTCCTCCTCCTCCTCCTCCTCCTCCTCCTCCTTCTCTAACCATCTCTCTCTAACGCATTTAAATATACCGTTACAAAAAAAAAAGATAAACTATGCCATTAATTTAGGGGAATTCACGTTTCGTTCCAGTTTTTACACAAGGTCAGCAAAGGTCATTTGGTTCACCTTGGTGGATGTAGGTCAGCTCGGGTTGACCCTCGAGGTATCACTTGACCGGAATATCTAGTCAGGTCAAGTTAGGTTAAATGGTTGTAGAATTTGGGTAGAGGGAATTTTATTATTGTTGTTGTTGTTTTGCATAAGTTTGTTGTAATTTGAACCATAAGACGTATTAGCATAGAGGTTATTATAGTACGTAATACTCACTACATAATTATAACTCAATGTATTCCTCACTCTACGGAATTCTCGCTCTACATAACTCGCCACTTTGAGACTCAGGTGACCCAAGGCTTGTTATCTACCTCACCTGAATGACCAGTAACGTGTCGTACCTGGTCAAGACTCGAACCTGGGATCTTGGGTCAGGCAAAACGAGTTCTATAACCAACCAGCCACGTTAGTATTGTTATATCCTCTGCATAAGAAAAATTAGTTTATTAAATAATTGGTAAATATATTAATTACTGTAACATATCTATTCTGATCATTTTTATTCGTCTTATTGGATCACCTGAAGATTACCCCCCACCCCCAGATTATTTCACCTGCTAATTAAACTCCCTATTACTACCTGGGGTAATTAGGTTTAGTTTTGGTTTGGTTAGGTTAGGTTTGATTAGATTACGGTAAGTTAGATTAGATTAGGTTATGCTAGGTTAGGTTAATTTAGGTCAGGTTGGATTGGTTTAGGTTATGCTAGATTAGGTTAATTTAGGTCAGGTTGGATTGGGTTAGATTATGTCAGCTTAGGTTAGTGTAGGTTAGGTTAGACACGTGTAATCGAGTCCCAATTCAATGCCATTTGTGAACGATACTATTGGGGGTATTTTATCAAAACTCGGGAGATTCAATACACCTCATAGTCATTCACTTACGAGAATTATTTCATCGTGCGATCGTTTGTGAATCTAACATAAGGGTCAACAGCCTGTCACGTTACATTAAATCAACGTCAGAGTGTTTTAGCCTAATTTGCATACCGGGTCACCTTTAACCCAACACACCTGTACAGCAATAAGCGACTCTTGTTAATGATATTTTAGAGGTTATCTAGTCTTGTCTTACCTGGGATTTCAGTCTTTTCTTACTTGGAATTTCAGTCTTTTCTTACCTGGGATTTCAGTCTTATCTTGTTCAGGTATATAAATTCAATTACTTGTGTTTGATGTATATAAATTACTTCAATATACTAGTGGTGCTTCAGGTATAAACATTAGTACAATATAAACCGTATATGCAGTACTTTACAGGTGTGTGCGTGAGTGTGGTATGTTAATTAACTGGGTACACGTGTCTAGAGAGTATGTGTGTGTGTGTGTGTGTGTGTGTGTGTGATTAAAGGGTTGGATGACCTTGTCTCCCATGGTATGTGAAGATAGGTGTTGGTGTTAATGATGATGATAATAATAATAATGATGATGATGATGATGATGGTGATGATGATGTTAGATGCTCATCCTGGAATCATCAATAATTCTCACAAAATAGTAATCGTCTAAGAGAAAAAAATTATCACAATATTCGTAACAGATTGGAATTATTCTAAGAAAAAAGAATTAAATAATCCTCACTTCCTTCTTACCAAATTATCATAATAATTGGTGACAGATGGGCATCATAGCACTTTACTGCCCCCACTAGGTGAGATATGACCCCCCTCTAGGTCATTAAGGGTCATTACCAAGTTATATGATGATGGATTATCTCGCATCCTGACCCGCCTACCACCACCACACGCTCGGGGCAAGAGGATGCTTACACACAGACACACACACACACACACACACACACACACACATGGTGAAAGACGTGAAGATGTGAGAGAGAGAGAGAGAGAGAGAGAGAGAGAGAGAGAGAGAGAGAGAGAGAGAGAGAGAGAGAGAATACCTTCGTCAACAGAAACCTTTCTCTCTCATTCTTTACACTCTGAGAAGCTCCCAATATCAGGTCTTGTTACATAACCTTGAAATTATCGTCACGAGGATTCGAACCCGTGTTATTTAATCCCGGCGAATCAACTCCTCTTGTGATACGGAGGCATAACACCGTCTGCTGCCTGTGTTTGTGTAGGGATGTCTGTCTGTTTGTCTGGCGTCTGTGTTTGTGCAGGGATATTTGTCTGTTTGTGTTGATGTTATAGAAGCTGTCAAGGTTATGTTAATGTTAGGTTAGGTTAGGTTAGGTTAGGTTAATGTTAGTTTAGGTTAGGCATAAGGTTGGGCTGGGTGAGGTGTTTACGTTAGGTTAGTTTAACATAGGATAGGTTAGGTTAGGTTAGCTTAGTTTTAAGATAGCTTTACATACGGTAGTTTAGTTTATTTTTAAGTTAGGTCACTTTAGGTTAGGTTGAAAAGTTGCTAGGTAGATGTTTTCCTCAGTTGCTGTTTTAGGTGTAATAGCTGTGATATGTTGCTAAGCTATCTATCTATCTATCTATCTATCTATCTGTCTATCTATCTATTTATCTATCTATCTATCTATTTATCTATCTATCTATCTATGAAGTGTCCTTGGCTGGGCGTAGGAAGTGTGTTGGGTAGACCTTACTTATTACTGAACACAGGTGTGGGCTGAATACGTCTCCCTGTCAGGTTGGACCAGCTGGCCTTACTTATCTACCTGTGTGAGAGATATATATATATATATATATATATATATATATATATATATATATATATATATATATATATATATATATATATATATATATATATATATGAATATGTACTAGATAGGAAACGACAAAGATAAAATAAAACCCGTGTGTGTGTGTGTGTGTGTGTGTCAGTTACCTTAGAATGTGTACGTGACGTGCCGCGTTTCCTGTGTATCTACAACTGCTTCTGTGCTGGTACACACACACACACACACACACACACACACACACACACACACATACACATCCATTGTTGGCCAGGGGTGACTCTCTCTCTCTCTCCCTCTCTCTCTCTCTCTCTCTCTCTCTCTCTCTCTCTCTCTCAACAGGGTGTCCATAACGTTTTCTGTTGGTCGTGGTCACCTGTTTGTGCGTCAACAGTGATTAACGGTATCTCTCTTGGATAGTATCAAGGCCTGAAAGATTGGGGTTACTGCCACCTGTTGGAACACACACACACACACACACACACACACACACACACAGTCACGTGCTGGAATGGTTTATTGTTTATAAATGTACAGAATTTGTGTACACTCTTCTTCTTCTTTGACACCTGCCCCTCTGCCTTCTACCTGACCCCTCTACACCTGCCCACACCTGTCCCCTTACCTACACTGCCCCCTCACCTGCCCTTCTATACCACACCTGCCCCTTCACCCTGTCCCTCTACACACCTGCCTCACACCTGCCCCCTACCTACAGACCCTTCCCCACACCTGGCCCTGTACCCCCTCCACCTGCTCCTCCTCACACAGAGGTGGTCACCCCCCTCCCCTGACTCTCCCACGTGATCCTTGCGGTGATTCTTGTGTGTGTGTGTGTGTGTGTGTGTGTGTGTGTGTGTGTCACGTGGTTGGTCATTTGATCTTCGCACGGTGGTTTCTGCACGTGAGATGTGATTGGTTGATGCAGGTGTTCGTACAGGATGAGTTGGTTGGTGGTGAATTCGTTGTTGTTCATTCGTTGACGCCAAAATGAATTGACGTCACGTGATTGGTCAGTTTGATGGAGGAATTCGTTGTTTTCGTTTTATCAGCTGTTTCCTCTCTCTCCTCCTCCTCCTCCTCCTCCTCCTCCTCCTCCTCCTCCTCCCTCCCTCCTGCCCTTCCTTCTCCTCTTCCTCCTCCCGGAAGTCTATAAACATCAGCTTTCATCCAGATAAAGTCAATGGAGAATAGGATCTTCCCTCCTCCTCCTCCTCCTTCATCCTCCTTCTCCCCTCCCCTCCTTCCTCCACCCTGTTGTTGACCTCTTGACCCCAGCAGTCGAGACCAGCTCCCTCCCCTCCTCCCCTCTTCCCACATTCCTTCCTCCCGTCTTTTTGCTTCTTTCTTCTCATCCCTTGCCCTCTCTCCCTCCCTTTCTCTCTTTTCCTTCATCTCCATCCACCCTGTTCCCTCCTCTTCTCTTCCCTTCTCTCTCCCTCCTCCTCTTCTTCTCCCCATTCCCCTTCCTTCTCTTTCCATGATTCGTCTTTTCCCCTTCTCTTCCCTCCCCCTCTCCCTACCCCTCCCCTTCCCCTACCCCCTACCCCCCTCCCCCACATCTCCTAACATTACTAGACCAATTGCCGTGAAACTTGACGCAGTTATAATCAGCCTGGGACAAATTGTTAATATTTTTTTGGTCATACTATGGGTCAAAGGTCCTGGCTGGAGGTCAGGGTATAGAAGATAATAATTGGTGGTGGGGGTAGTGGTAGGGTAGTGGTGGTGAAGTAGTGTAGGGGGTGAGGAGTAGTGGTGTGGGTAGTGGTAGTGGGGTGGTAGTGGGATGATGGTGGTGAAGTAGTAATTGCTGGTGGTGGTGGAGTGGTGGTAGTAGTGGTGGTGGTAGTAGTGAGGTGGTGGTGATGGTTGGTGGTGGTGGGTAGTGGGGGTGGTAGTGGGTGGTAGTGGTGGTAGTAGTGGTGGTAGTGGTGGTGGTGGAGGTGGTAGTAGTGGTGGTGGTGGTGATGGTGGTTAGTGGTAGTGGTGGTTGTAGCTGCGGTAGAAGATGTGGCGGTTGTGGCAATGAATATTATGATGACGGTTGTAGTTTCGGCAGAAGGTCTGGTGATTGCGGTTGTGACGGAGAATGTGATGACGGTTATAGCTGCGGTAGAAGGTGGTGCTATAGCAGGTGGTGATTGTGACAGAGAATGTGATGACGGTTGTAGCTGCGGTAGAAGGTGTGGCGTTTGTGGTTGTGGTTGAGGAGGACATGTTGGATCACCTCCTGAGAACAGTGGCGACCTCAGCTTCACACCTGGTGGGAGTCTGGAGCCAGGTGTTCCCACGGTGGTCATTACCTGCCCTCCACACAGGTCTGAGTGACTCCTGCCAGAACAAACTCCCATGTTTTAACGTATCTAATGAATTCACTTAAAATACGTTAAAAAGATGGATTCTTAAAGGGTCATAAGTTAAGATTTTCCCCTAAACTGAAAATATTAGACCTTAATTAATTGTCTTATTTAAGGTACGGTACAAAGGTGAATTCTCAAAGGGTCGTAGGATAATATTTCTCTATAACTGAAGATTCTGAAATATTCGTGCAACTAATTTCTCCCTTAACTGTACCTCACTGACTCACTTTAAGGCGGGACACAAAGATGGCGGCTTAGGTGACGTCATAATTTAAGCTAAGATGACGTCATAGTTACGTTAGTGAGACTGGAGTAGATGGACACAAAAATGGCGGTTAAGGTGACGTCATAATTTAAGCTAAGATGACGTCATGGTTACGTGAGTGAGACTGGAGTAGATGGACACAAAAATGGCGGCTAAGGTGACGTCATAATTTAAGCTAAGATGACGTCATAGTTACGTGAGTGAGACTGGAGTAGATGGACACAAAAATGGCGGCTAAGGTGACGTCATAATTTAAGCTAAGGTGACGTCATAATTTAAGCTAAGATGACGTCATGGTTACATTAGTGAGAAATAAAGTCGAGCGTTTGAGAATCTGTTGACCTCTGGACTTTACCGCCTCACTTAGTATGATTCAATGCTCTTATTTCTTGCCCAATGTATCTAAAAATAAACACTCCCACGCCTGCGCACGCCAGCTAATACACGCCCTCTCAACACGCCCATTCACGACCCCCTATACTTCTTCACATCCCTGTATACACGCCCGCTGAAACGCCCTCACACGCCCACTTCCACCCACATACATACACCCACGTCCACACCCACATCCATACCCACACACATACAGCCACCCCCTCCTAAGGAAATACACCTCACACACATATACCCACACCCACCCACACACACACACACACACACACACACACATATATACCCACACACACACACACACACACACACACACACACACACATACACACACACACCACACACACACACACATACACACACACACACACACACACACACACACACACACACACACACATACACACACACACACACTCCCCACACACACACATACACACACACACACACACTCACACACACACACACACACACACACACACCCCCCACACACACACACACACACACACACACACACACACACACACACACACACACATACACACACACACACACACACATACACACACACACACACACATACACACACACACACACACACACACACACACTCACACACACACACACACACACACACACACACACACACACACACACACACACACACACACACACACACACACACACACACACACACTGCACAACAGTTAATAAGAATATTGCCTCAGCAGAGAAAAATTAATAAAGTTCTCAACATATCGTAAAAAAATAGAACTCACGTGAATCTAAGTAAAGTTCACGAGGTCATTATTACGTACACGAGCACGTACATGTGCACATCACTACTTATATGCGTGTTATAACGTACATGAATTTACACACATAGTTCTAACCTAAACTAAATTAACCTAAACTAACCCAACGAACCAAAATTAACCTAAATTAACCTAACCTATCCTAAACTAACTTAAGCTAACCTAACCTAACTTACATCCTTAGAAGCTAATATAACATTAACACACACACACACACCCACACCCACACACACACCCACATACCCACACACACCCACACACACACACCTGTACACATAAGCGGCCACATGTGCGATTTGATTGAGGTGAACTGTTTGGACAGGTACACACCATTAATAGCACCTGGGCTGTGTTTAGGAATGTGTACAGGTGACGAAAACACACACACACACACACACACACACACATACACATACACACACACACACACACACACACATACATAATTTTGTACTATTACTGATCGATTATATTACCTGTGATTATAAAGGTAAATTAATTAGACATTCTGAGACTTATTTAATAGGTTAGGTAAATAGGGAGAATAGGAAGGGAGGAAAGTGTTGGGTAGGAGCCTCACTTAGGTAGATGAGCAGGTGTCTGTGGGTGGGGCAGGTGGGCTGGGTGGGTGGGTTGAGTGTGGGTGGAGTAAGTGGGTCGGGTGGGGCTGGTGGTGGGTGGGAGGGAGGAGTGGGTGATTCAGGTCGGGTGGGTGGGGTGGGCTGGGTGAGTAGATGGGTAGGGTGGTGGGGTGGTGCAGGTCCGGGTGGGGCAGGTGGGTAGGATGGGGTAGGGTGGTGCAGGTCAGGTGGGGCAGGTGGGTAGGGTGGGGCAGGTGGGTCTGGTGAGGGTTTACAGTAGGTTAGAGAAACTACTGGACATTGGTAATGTGTCGTCAGGATCTCTCTCTCTCTCTCTCTCTCTCTCTCTCCATACTATTTAATTGTGTTTTAAGTTGACCAGTTTGGGTTACATCTTTACAATCGCTACAGTGACGAAAATACACACACACACACACACATACACACATACATTCGTCCCTACACACATTCATACATAAAACCTACCAACCCCCCCACACACACACACTGCTTCATAAACATATACAACTCCATAATACAACTCTGAAATATCGTTAAATTAGCCGAATGCAGATCACACGTACTGTACATTAACGCACTCAACCGTCCTTAACACACTAAATCATCCACGCACACTAACCATCCTTAGCACACCCTAACCGTCCTAACGCACACTGACCGTACAAACACCAACTCGTCCTTAACACACCAACGGTAACACAATAAACCTCGTCCGCCCTAACATCCTAACAATGATCCTCGTTCAATGGCCTCGTTCAATGGCTTCCTATTAGGGAGTTCCTGAGGTCGTCATTCACAAAGGTTCGTATACGGTGTGTGTGTGTGTGTGTGTGTGTGTGTGTGTGTGTGTGTGTGTGTGTGTGAGGTGTTATTAAGTCTATGAGCGTGGATTATGACTCTCATTCCGCAGGGTTTGTGACGAGATTCTGTCTGGCCAAATTTTGTCCAGTGGCAATTTTGTCCAATGCCATATTTCTGGTGATATTTTGTCTAGGGGCAGCTTTTCAGTGGGTATTTTGTCCAGTGGTATTTTGTCCAGTGTATTTTGTCCAGTGGTATTTTGTCCAGTGGTATTTTGTCCAGTGGTATTTTGTCCAGTGGTATTTTGTCCATGTATTTTATTTAGAAGTATTTTGTCCAGGGGAATTTCCAGTTGCATTTTGTCCAGTGCCATTTTGTCTAGGGGCACTTGGTCAGTAAGTCTGAAGTCAACCAATTATAGCCTTTACCCCTTCTCCTCTGCTCCCTTTATTCCCTAATCCCCAACCTCCTTCTCTCCTCCCTTCCCTAATCCTATCTCCTCTACCTACACGATATGCCCCGCCCACCTGCCCACCTGCCACACCTCCCCAGCATAACGTGACTGTGTCTGGGTGGTGGTTGTGTTAGTTTTAGGTTAGGTTAGGATTAAGATGGGGCCTGTTAGACTGGGGCCTGTTGGGACTGGGGCCTGTTGGGACTGGGACCTGTAGACTGGGGCCTGTTGGGACTGGGGCCTAGTCTGGGACCTGTTAGGACTGGGGCCTGTTGGACTAGGACCTGTTGGGACTGGGGCCTGTTGGGACTGGGGCCTGTTGGACTGGGGCCTGTTGGGACTGGGGCCTGTTAGGACTGGGGCCTGTTGGGACAGCCTGTTAGGACTGGGGCCTGTTAGGTCTGGGACCTGTTGGGACTGGGGCCTGTTGGACCAGGGACCTGTTGGGACTGGGGCCTGTTGGGACTGGGGCCTGTTGGGACTGGGGCCTGTTAGGACTGGGGCCTGTTGGGTCTGGGACCTGTTGGACTGGGGCCTGTTGGGACTGGGGCCTGTTGGGACTGGGGCCTGTTGGGACTGGGACCTGTTGGGACTGGGGCCTGTTGGGACTGGGGCCCATTTAACTTGCGACAGACTTGTGAAATGGATACAGAGACAGAAGTCATTAGAGGGAAATTAAGTTTATTATTAGCGATGATTAACTTGAGAAGACAGTCATGGTGTTAAGAGGAGGAGAGAGAGTGGAAGAGGAGAGAGAGGGAGGGAGGGAGAGAGGGGAGGTGGAGGAGGAGAGAGAGGGGGGTGGAGGAGGAGAGAGAGAGGGAGGTGGGAGGAGGAGAGAGGAGGGGAGGTGGAGGAGGAGAGGGAGGTGGAAGAGGAGAGGGGGGGGGGGGTGGAGGAGGAGAGAGAGGGGGGGTGGAGGGAGGAGAGAGAGAGAGGGAGGTGGAGGAGGAGAGAGACAGAGGAGGGAGGTGGAGGAGAGAGAGGGGAGGTGGAAGAGGGGGGGGGTGGAGGAGGAGAGAGAGGGGGTGGAGGAGGAGAGAGAGAGGGAGGTGGAGGAGAGACAGAGGGGAGGAGGTGGAGGAGAGAGAGAGAGGTGGAGGAGAGAGAGAGAGGGGTGGAGGAGGAGAGAGAGAGGGGTGGAGGGAGAGAGGAAGAGAGAGAGAGAGAGGTGGAGGAGGAGAGAGGGGGGGTGGAGGAGGAGAGAGAGGAGAGGTGGAGGAGGAGAGAGGAGGTAGGGAGGAGAGAGAGAGAGGAGGAGGAGATAGAGAGGGGGGGGGGTGGGAGGAGGAGAGAGGAGGGAGGTGGAGGAGGAGAGAGAGAGGGGGGAGGAGAGGGGGAGGTGGAGGAGGGAGGAGAGAGGAGGGAAGGGGGGGAGGAGAGGGAGGAGGAGGGAGGTGGAGAAGAGAGAGGAAGAAGGAAGGAGATAGGAATAGTAGTGATTACAAATGTGATGAATTTGAATCCCAGGAATTACTGTCTAATTGACGTATTTAAAAGAGAGAGAGAGGGGGGGGGGGGATTGATAAAATGTTAGACGGATATATTGTACTATACCTGTCTACCACAAGTATATAATAGACAGATAGTCGGAATTGCATTTCGATAGATCCGTGTGAAATAAACTCATAGAACCCTAAAGACGTAATAGAATTTGAACTATGGGTTAATATAATCGTCTTTAGAATATACACTAGACTGTTAGAGGAATAGATTCAGAGATAGATTGTGAACTATGATCCTCCGCGTCAGCATCAAAGGTGTGTCACCGTCAGCTAGATGTCAGCAGTAGTTACCTTGAGACAGCGGGTTGGTAACAGTAACACCTGAGGTACCATTCCCCTCCCCTCCCCCCTCACCAACCTTCCTTCTGACCTTTTCTGACCTCTGCTGTGACTTGCTGGTGACCCCGTGACTTCCTCAGACTGCTCCTGGCTCATCCCCACCACGCCCCAACCCTCGTGACCTGGAGGGAAAAGGAGGGGGTGGAAGGAGGAGGGAAGGGGGGGGGGTCGGATGGTTTGATGCAGGAAGGAGCAAGAGGAAATATATCAATGCTTGGTAAAAATTTGAGCTAAATGCCGTTCAAGTGGGTGTCTGATAAATGCTCCCTGATAGGTTATTCATCAGGGAGCAATTAAGTTATTTAGTGAGTTATAAATCCCTCTGGTAGTATAAATTACTCCCTATGTCGTGATTTATCTTGTACTTCCTGTTCTGTTATTGTTATTCCTTTATCCATGCCATCTAGCGGTCGAAATCCTCACTAATGGTGTTTTTTATTCTCGTGTTCGTGACAATTAGCGGACGGAATCCTTAATAATGTTATTGTTATTCTTCGTGTTCGTGTCATCTAGCGGACGGAATCCTTACTAATATTATTGTTATTCTCTTCACCCGGAAATCCACTACTTGTTAACATTCTTACTCGAAAACTCATATTGACCAAATCACAAGAAAATAACAAATGAAAACTCACAAATCGCCGGAAAAGTGTGTGTGTGTGTGTGTGTGTGTGTGTGTGTGTGTGTGTGTGTGTGTGTCAGATCCCGATCGTAACTTGCTAGAATGATGATGATTACGACAGGGCGGGGGTCGACTGCCGCCACAACAAAGGCCCAACAACTTCCTTCATCTGGCGTCCTTCTCTTTAGGTGAATGACTGGATGCCCTATTTTTTAACCATTTGCCCTATTTTTGATGCATTTGTCCTATTTTTGAAACTCTTGGTTTATTTAGCCGAATTTAACCAAATTTAACCTATTTAAACCTATCGAATCATAATCCTAACCTTACTTATCCAATCCTAACCTAACCTAACCTAGTAGAATGACATTTCCGTTTAATAACTTGTTACAGGTGTGATTGTTAGATGTAAAATATGTCATTCTTATTAACATTAAAGTAAAGCTAATGTATATAAATTAGATTTTATCACCTGTAATTACCTGAATTCTTTATTAATTTGTAAATAAGTTATGTAATGTTATTTTTTAAAACTGTTTGTGTCTTTGTAATCTATTTATTTATTTATTTTTTATTTTTCTCTTTGACAGGTAAGAGATATGATGGGAGTGTCAGTGGTGGTGCGGTGAGTGTGTTGTTGATGGTGTTGGTGAGTTAGGTCTCTCTCTCTCTCTCTCTCTCTCTCTCTCTCTCTCTCTCTCTCTCTCTCTCTCATGTTTTTGCCTCTCCACCTTCGTACATCAAAGAAACCTTAGAAGTAAAGAGGTGGGGGAGAAATAGACAGAGATTGATGCATGACAAGTGAAGAATGTGACAAGGAATGTGACAAGAATGTGATGAGACGAGGAGTAACATCATTCCCTACTGTCTTAAAATATCCTTCGTCTAAAGTTATTTCTGAAGTAGACTTGTGTGTGTATAGAGTCATAGACGGACAGACGCACCGACAGGGCCACAGACGGACATCGACGGACTATAAAAACCCACGTCACACACCAACCTTCACTCATCAACCCGCAGTTTCCCACACACGTACACTGGTTCGATCCCAGGGCAGAGTACCTCACTGTGCCTGCGGGTTAGATCCGTGCAAGGAGGTCAGAGGTCAACAGTCAAACACACTGGGGATGATCCATGCTACCTATCCTGGGCAGGAAGCTGTACATTAGGGCGTGGGAACCTCCTTGTGGCTTGGGTTTAATCTTGGTGGGTAGTGAGAGGTGTGTGGGGTTCTCTCTCTCTCTCTCTCTCTCTCTCTCTCTCTGTGTGTGTGTGTGGTGTTTATCTGTGTTTCTCTCTAGTTTTTGCATTGTAGTATATTATAAACTCTCCTTCCCCTCTTCTTCTCTACGTTCTTCCTCTCTTCCTCCTCCCCTCCTTTCTCTCTCCCCCCCCTCCCTCCTCCCTCATCATCTCACCCACAAGTGTGGGAGAGGAGAACTCTCACGTTGGGAGTATTGGTGTCTTGCAGGCTGACGATGCTGGGATAGTCGTGCCTCCTGCAGGAAGAGGAGGAGATGTGAAGGACTCGGTGGGGTGAAGAGGGAGCCAATATGGGAAGGCTTGGAGGATGGAGGGGGCCAATGTGGGAAGGGTAGGAGGGATGGAGGCCAATGTGAAGGCTAGGAGGGATGGAGGGGCCGTGTGGGAAGGATAGGAGAGTGAATACTGTATGGGAAGGTAGAAGGATAGACTGCAATGTGGGAAGGGTAAGAGAAGGACGCTGACTGGAAGAGGAGTGAGCCAAGGTCGAAGAGACAGAGAGAGAGAAACAGACAGACAAACCGACGACAGAGAGAAAAACCCTCTTTTTCCAGTAGATGGTGAAGGTAACTAGAGGAAGGAAGAGGGGGCAAGGGAGGGGAAGAATGGACAAAAATAAGGACCAGGGGTAAGTTCTGCAAGTCTTGAAGTGGAGAGGGGTTAGTAACGACCTCAGTAGGGGGGAGGAAGAGGGGGGGTTATGCTCAAAGATGTTATTAAAGGGAGACAGTTCATGGGTCGAGAAAACGGCTGAATAATGGAACAGAGGAACGGTTTGACAACGGGGGACAATATCTCATAGCGGGTTGATTGATGGCTGAAGGCACTAGACGGAACGAGGGGTCAGGGTGAGGTGTACAGATAGGAACGAGGGGTCAGGTGAGGTGGGGAACACAGGTAGGGACGGGGGGGTCAAGTGGGGTAGGGTACAGTGGGGACGAGGGTCAGGTGAGGTGGGTACAGGTAGGGACGAGGGGTGGTGAGGTAGGTACGGTAGGGACGAGGGGTCCAAGTGAAGGTGGTACAGGTGGGGACAGGGTCAGGTGAGGTAGGTACAGGTAGGGACGAGGGGTCAGGTGGGGTAGGTACAGGTAGGGACGGGGGTCAAGTGGGGTAGGTACAGGTGGGGACGAGGGTCAGTGGGGGTAGGTACAGGTGGGGACGAGGGGTCAGGTGGGGTAGGTACAGGTGGGGACAGGGGTCAGGTGGGGTGGGTGCAGGTGGGGACAGAGGTCAGGTGGGGAGTGGAGTACAGGTGGGGACGAGGGGTCAGGTGGGGTGGGGTACAGGTGGGGACGAGGGGGTCAGGTGGGGTGGGTACAGGTGGGGACGAGGGGTCAGGTGAGGTATTAGGTGCAGGTAGGGACGAGGGGCCAGGTGGAGGTAGGTACAGGTGGGGACAGAGGGTCAGGTGGGGAGTAGGTACAGGTAGGGACAGGGGTCAGGTGAAGTGGGTACAGGTAGGGACGAGGGGTCAGGTGAGGTGGAGTACAGGTAGGGACGAGGGTCAGGTGAGGTAGGTACAGGTGGGGACAGGGGGTCAGGTGAGGTGTGGGTACAGGTGGGACGAGGGGGTCCAGGTGGGGAGTAGGTACAGGTGGGGACGAGGGGGTCAGGTGGGGTGGGTACAGGTAGGGACGGGGTCAGGTGAGGTGGGTACAGGTGGGACAGGGGTCAGGTGGTGGAATGCAGGTAGGGACAGGGGTCCAGGTGGGGTGGGTACAGGTAGGGACGAGGGGTCGAGTTGGGGTGTTGGTACAGGGACGAGGGCCAGGTGAGGTAGGTACAGGTAGGGACGAGGGTCAGGTGAGGTAGGTACAGGTGGGGACGAGGGGTCAGGTGAGATAGGTACTAGAACACTAACCTAATCTATCCTACCCTACCATTAACCTAACCTACCCTACCCTACCCTACCCTACCCTACCCGACCACTAACCTAACCAAGGGTGTTTAATCTTCAGGTAACCCAGGAAATGCCTTTACTAGTATTGATGGGGAAGAACAGATATTGTATTGACCTTTGTAAATACACAATGCGCCTATGCCATGACACGCACCTAACATCAGCCTATGCCATGACACGCACCCAACGTCAGCCTATGCCATGACACGCACCCAACGTCAACCTATGCCATGACACGCACCCAACGTCAACCTATGCCATGACACGCACCCAACGTCAGCCTATGCCATGACACGCACCGAACATCAGCCTATGCCATGACACGCACCTAACATCAACCTATGCCATGACACGCACCCCAGCCACGGACACACTCACCTCAGGTAATTAACACACCTTTCCATTCACCTCCCACTGATAATATAGATCACCTGAAAATTTGGCAACCTATCTTATGTCACCTGTTAATTAAACACCTTCACGCTGGCTGGAAGGGTTAGGTTAGGTTTGGTTTGGTTAGATGAGGTTAGGTTATGGTAGGATAGGTTAGGTTAGGTTAGGTTAGGTTATGGTAGGATAGGTTAGGTTAGGTTATGGTAGGATAGGTTAGGTTAGGTTAGGTTAGGTTAGGTTATGGTAGGATAGGTTAGGTTAAGTTAAGTTAAGTTAGGTTTGGTTTGGTTAGGTAAGGTTAGATTAGGTTAGGTTATTGTAGGTTAGGTTAGGTTAAGTTAGGTTAGGTTAAGTTAGGTAAGGTTAGATCAGGTTAGGTTAACGTTATAGGTTTTTTAAGCAGGTGAATTAAACTGGGGTGCCTCATCTTCAGGTGATCCTTTGGTTGCAAGTTTGTAAAAATCGTGTATTTGGTTACCCTGACTTTCCCCCTCTGCTGATTTAACTGGTGTATGATATAATTGGCTCGTGGGATTAGTTTTTCTCTACGTTTAACTCAATGTCCATATTTTGGCCTCAGTTTTTTTCATAGATTAGATAAGTACCTCTCTCTCTCTCTCTCTCTCTCTCTCTCTCTCTCTCTCTCTCTCTCTCGTAATGGGATACGGTTCTGTCGGCATCTTCAGTCGAACGTGGGGAGATGAGGTTACAGATAGAGTGAGTAGTGCCGTGGTTAAGTGGTCAGAGAGAGAGATAGAGAGAGATCAGGAATATTGGTTACAGCTTCTCCCGGCTGCCCACACACACACACACACACACACACACACACTTATTTATATGCACACGGTTCATAGCGTTGCCACGACAACTAACAAGAGGAAGAGTGAGGAAGATAAGGATAAGAGGAAGGGAGGGAGGGAGAGTGGGAGAGGGTGGTGTGAGAGGGATAGGGTGGTGTGAAAGGGGGAAGGAGAGTGGTGGGAGAGGTAGCTAGGGGTCAGAGGGCTTGAAGGAGAGCGAGTGAGAGGAAAGAGCACCCCCTGAGCCCCCCCCCTCCCCTAATATAGCATTGGGATTCTGCCCAGTGAGAAACTATACTAGATAGATAGATGTTCTACAGTTTAAACTCTCTCTCTCTCTCTCTCTCTCTCTCAGCAATTATTTCAGAACAAAACAAAACAATTCTAGATGGTAATTAACCGGATCCCATTTTCTTTAATGAGGCAAAAACATAAACTAAATTCCTTTATCTTTTTAAGTGTTGAAGGTAAACCTATTTTTTTCCCCATTTTCTCTTAAGTATCTGGTTGTGTTTCCGTGTTCTTTCGGGTATATTGGAAAAGTAAACTTATCCTATTTTCTTTGGTGTAAACAGAAGGTAAACAATTTTCTCTCCTTTGAGTTTACGGAAGAAAGTTATCTCATTGTCTACGTAGAAGTTTTCTCAAGGGAGGGAGGAGGGGGGGGGGCGGCGGGGGTTTAAGGGCGGGGGGTTTTTTAAAGGGCGAGGAAGGGTTAAGGGTTAAAGGGTTCTTTGTTAGGTTATTATTTATTATTGGATGATTTATTATTATTAGACAGGTTGATCTCTCTCTCTCTCTCTCTCTCTCTCTCTCTCTCAGGTCTCTCTCGCCCAGGGGAGACGCCCAACATATACTCTGTCCAATAAATCTCTCGTCTCAGAATTTATCATGTGGAAATATTTCTAGACGTGATTCCTGTCTTATTATACTGTATGTAACCTTTTGTCTAGTGAGGTGTTGTATATACTGTTTATAGTTACTTATTTATCTCTTTGTTCATGTTTATTTGAATTTATTTAGTTGTATTTGTATTTCATTTATTGTTTATTAGTTTATATGTTTGTTTATTTGTATCTCTTTTTCATTTATTTCTAGACTAGTTTATTCTTATGTATTATTTTTTTTATTTATATCTTATTTGTTTTTTATTTATTTTGTTTATATTTTTGTTAATTATTATTATTATTATTATTATTATTATTATTATTATTATTATTACATTTTCGCCCCCAGGCCCCGATGTGGGTCAGTGACCTGTGCCTGGGTGGGCTAATCCCCGTAAAAAAAAAGTGAAGTAATGGTTGATATTACCTGTATAGACTCACCCACACACACAGCCTGATAATACCCTCCCCTTTCCTTCCCTCTTGATTAGCGTTTGTATATCCTACTTAGCCCACGAGAGGATAATAATGGAAAAATGTGTGTGTGTGTGTGTGTGTGTGTGTTTCTAAATTCAGGGAAATAAACTAAAGAGGTGGGCATCATGGCGGATGTGAACCGACAACCCACCACTCTCCCTGCAGCTGTTTCCTTTTACCTGCTGACCTGACTGATTGTCCCAGCGTCCTTACCTTCCCTGTGCTTGTCTATGTCATTTCCGCCACAGAATCCATCGTTTATAAAGATTTCTACATATTGTATTATGGTATTGATATTAATGATAAAATATAAAGTTCACATCGAGTAAAATGGGTGTAAGTTCCCGCGCCTTTTAAGACAGATTGTTCTTTGGTTACTAGTTTTTGTCTCTTATTTCTTCAATACCTTTATAGACTATTTTTACCTTAATTTACACTAAAAAATTCATTAGGGTATTTTATTAATAAGTATTGAAAAATAAGTTAAAATTCACACTCGTGCAAAATGATCCCGTTTCCGCGCCTTTAAAGGAACACCAACATCGTGTTATGTTAACCAAGTTTTGAAGGTGTTGGCCAATGGCCCCGCCTTGTGTGCCTGTGTCCTGACCATTGCCTCTAGTATTCAGGCCGCGCCCCCTGTGTAAATATTTCACCGCCCATATACCCTGCACCTTCTCCCTCGTGGTCTACCTTTTTAACATTAAGGAAAGAAGTTTTCCCTTTTAAGGTATTGCCTTTCGGTAGACTATGCTAGCTTACGGGAGGTTTACTAAGTAAGGGCTACGATAAGGGAGACGTGTTGAAGTAAGGCTGTGTTAAGGTAGACTCATGTTAGATTATACTTATGTGTTAAATTAAGGTTTAGTTGAACTACGCTGGGTTATTTAGAAAAGGAGTTCCCTCAGCCCGCAGGATCAATGTTATTTACAAAAATACAGATATCGACCTTGAAGCTTAGCGTAACCAAATCCTAGCCTAGTGTAACCAAATATTAGCCTAACCATACTAACCTAACCGTAGCTTAACTTTTAACCAATCGAAATCTTACCGAATCTTAATCCAGCATAACCAAACACACACACACACATAGGCCCATACTCGCCCTTGGTCACTTTCCCGGTGTGGTCACGAGGCTGTAGGTCAGGTTATAAGATGGCTGGCTGTCTGACCGCACTGTGTGACGACCAAGGTACTCCTAGCCAGCCTCCAGACCACACACTGCGTCCTAGTGACCACATAGTGTGCCCAGTGACCACATACTGAGCTCTACAAGGTTAACTTTATCTGCTAATTAAGAGACTTGGCACCTTAGATGTTGTATGTAGTATTCTGGTAATTGACTCGCCAACACAGTAAATGTTCTTTTAACATCGTACACTTCTTAAAATATATCTTAACAAGACATTTAACGTAATGCCTTGCAGCTAAAAATCCCTGAAACTTCCCAAATGTCATGTTTCATTGACATTAAATATAAGAATTGTATCTGAAATCGTAATTATTACAACATATTTTATTGATAATTACACCTTAAATGTAATTAATGTCATGTTGAGTGAATAAAAATAAAAATAGGTCAATAACTAGATTAAAAGTGTGTTAAGAATTTATGCCAAATACACGGCCTTTTCACTATTTTATTCCTTATATTGCAGCTACAACCTTTTCATTCTTTCAATATGACGAATCAAAGTTTAGTCGAGTATTTTTGGTTCACTTTTGGGAGATTGATTACAGATAACAGTCAGTGGCTACGTGAACATTTAAATGTATATTAATTTATATCAGAATTTGTAGCCAGTGTCAGTTTTCGAGGACATTTATGAGAAAGCTGACAGCCGATGGAGACTATGTTTATACTGTATTAAAATTCTTCTACGAGCGCCATACCCCTGAATCCTCATTATTTATTTACATAAGTTCATTCTGATTTAGCAAGCATGTGCATTACATTTTAGTAACCTCAGTATAAACAGCCCATAGTTGAGTGAAAAGAAGTAAACATGGGGAGGAGGAGGATGAGGGGGTTGATGATAGTATGTTGGTGTTCCCCCTGGAGGTACTCCCCGCTGAGCCTCACACGGGCATCTGGAGACCCATAACGGGGCGGCCAACTGCTCGTTACAACAACCGTAGGTAACCCATCAGGAAGCTCCCCCTACACGCAGAACATTTCTTCTTTTCCTTGTTATAATTTACTGTATTGATTTTGTGTTATAGTTTTTCTTAGTTTCATCGGGAATTTTTTTTTTGTCGGAGTGTGTGTTTTGTTGTTATTTTCCGTGGTATTGTTTGATAAATCTCTCTCTCTCTCTCTCTGGCTAGTTTTCAGTAAATGATATTGCGATAGTGTGTAAATATAGCACTATAAACATCGCCAAGGTCTCGGCCAGAATCCGGAGATCCACTCAAGCGGAAGATGTCACAACCTAGGCCTTAAAAACGATATATTTACATGAGTCTCAATCCGGATTCTCGAGGACGCGCCTGTCAGAAAACTTTACGCAACAACACAAAGATTCGTCATGTTTTTTTCTAAGCTGATCTCATTAAACTTGGGGTAAAAACCTACGTAATATTGGTAAAATTTCATATACTGTATCCGGTTTTGTCTGGCCTAATTTAACAACGACATAAATTAATGGAAATGGTTGGGATTCGCATAACAACTGCAGGTGAAGGAAGTATGTGTTCATGTGAGTTTATTCTTGAACTTGATTGGTCGTTATTATAGTCCTTATAGTCCTTATCTGTATGCTCAACTTTTATTGGATGATTGCGTATTAATTTCTTCCCGTTGACTGGTTATATTGGTCGATTGCACATTTTTTTTTACTGGTGTTTGTATTCGACCGTGTTTACTCTGCTCGTATTGGTTAGTTCTGGATCCTTTCTCGGCGCTGATTGATTAATGGTGAGTGCAGTTAATGTTTTGCCGTGACAGTTATTCTCAAATTAATGTCACACCAAAAATAGAATGTGTGAATTACTGTACATTCATGACACCTACACCGCCAACAGTTGTACACAGCTGGTACAGTTATTACACCAACATCGCCTACTACAGTACACAGCTGGTACAGTTATTACACCAACATCGCCTACTACAGTACACAAATGGTACAGTTATTACAGCCTCCTAGCATACAGTAGTACACACAGCTGGTAATTGTTACAGCTACATAACCTACAATAGTATACACAATTGGAACAGCTATTACAGCCGCCTTGCCTACAGCAATACCCTCAGCTGGTACAGTTATTGCAGCTACATTGCCTGAATCTCTTGAAGGAAACTTTAATTCCCGAGCGGACCATTTCAGATTTAATTGCCAGGCAAACTAGGTTATACAGCCCTGGGTCTTGCTTGCTTGGGCTGTTCACGACCTTGCCTGACCCAATTTTCAAGTTGCCGTCAAAGATATGAGATGGTCAGGTCAGGGGGTCAGGCCGCCAAGAATCACTGTATAAATTGTTCTGTGACAGAGAATTAGGGTCACGTCATCTATGTATTTTGGGGCAGATGTTTTTATAAGCTATTTAATTTAAAACACCTAGAATTGATTGAAAGAAATGGCGGTGAAGTACCATTCGTCATTTCATATTATTGCCCTTGATTAAAAACCTACGGTACTGTTATATGGACTAAAATCAAAACAGATACCGGTATATAAAATATAAAAAAAATAATGCGGAACATACACACTTGCTCAAGTAAATACATTATGTGTTATATACATAGAAAAACATGTGAGGGATGAATTGGTACGTGGGTGGTGTAGACATGTGGCCCCAGCCTAGCCATGTGTTGACCGCACCTGGTGTACCAAACTCCCGAGGTCACGCACGTAGATAGATAGATAGATAGATAGATGGATGCAATGTACTTCTACTATATTTTTTGCACATATAATTAAATAATAGATACATTTAGTGCTTATGACTAAGTAATATATAAGACCAGACACTTTACGATAGGTGAAGCTGTTCCATCACGGTGGATTAAATCAAGGACTATAAACTTTATCCTTGGATTAAATTACGTTACCTTTAGATTTGACCAGGTAACATCATATTAAATTAAATCACATTAGATTGTTACAAATTACTGCTTGGTTAGGTTAGGTTTGCTGAGCCGTCACAATGTTTTACCTCAGACCATAATAAACACGAGAGCTCTGTCATTACCGTTATAACTAAGCCATATTTTTAAAAGCCATGGGTTAGGTTAGGTTGTGTAGAACTTGAATTTCACAGCATAAATCGTAATTCTTGGTAAATTCTCTGACGCGAAGCGTACGATTTGAAACCAGCAATTGTCATTTAAATACTGCAGTGATTATTTTGTAGTCTCATCGCTAGATCTGTAGTCATGATGTTGAAACGCAAAAAAAAAAGATACTATGATTTTGCGAAAATTTGAGCGTTGAGAAAAGTGAGGGTGAAGCGGATGGTTCTTGTACTACATTATGTTTTGTAAGACTTGGGAGAAACTACGTCCAGCACGACACACTCTCTCTCTCTCTCTCTCTCTCATACACAATATAAATTTCCCATTCTATTCGTCTGTTTTTTCTATATCTTATCCCTCTCTCCCTTCCCCACCCTTTGTTCCCACCTTTCTTTTCTTCTCCCCTCAATCTGCCCATTATTTCTTTTTTTCTCTCTATCTCTCCTTTACTTGTCCCTCCACACACAGTACACAGAGGCAAAGATGGAGTGATGTACTCTGTAAGGTGACGTCATTTCACAACACTGCAGTGGTGATGAGGGAGAAAGTTAGTAGTACAGTATTTGGCCGACTGAGTGCTGTGACGACCCAACCGAACCTTTTTTTAACGCTGCCACAGTACTGGTTGCCTCTCTCTCTCTCTCTCTCTCTCTCTCTTTAACTGTTTGTATGTTTTTGTGATAATATTCTTCATTAAATATGACTCTTGTAGCGTAAGTTCCCGCCATACGATCATTTTTGTTAGTCTCTTCCTATTTTCTTCCTTATCCTTCCTCCTCGTGCTCCTTCTCGACTTCCTGATCTATCTCATATTTTTTCTTTTCTTTTCCTTTGTTCCTCAACATTTTTCCAGATATTTTATCTTTAAACATTCACTTCGTGGGTTAAACGATTTAATATGTCAGTCTGTGTTAAAAAAAAAAAGCTTTCAGGTTGTAAACTGAAAGCGGGTCAAGGTTAAATTGACTGAGTGATATTTGTTTAACCCAGTTGAGAAAGCTATGCGATCTGCAGCACAAAGTTAGGCCTTTTTTTCTAGTCCAAGGTTAAATTTTGCCTGGAGGTATTATATAGCCATTGAGGTAGTCATCACAGTGTTAAAGATAGCCAATGATTCGTTTGCAGTTGGAAGAGAATAATGCAACTAGGCCGAGAAACAGACAGGCTTGTTTTCAGGTACAAAATAAGGAGAGAGAAAGAGGATACAAAAGAAAAAGAGAGAGAGATACCTATAGCGATTAAGAAGAGAAGAGAGGTGAACAGGAAGAGAGTGAGAGAAAAGAAAAAAGAAAGAGAGATGCCACTAATAGTCCACGCACCTGTCCCAACTAGACCCCCTCCCACTCACACAGACTCGGTAATCCACCATCTTCAGCCCCTAGCACGTTCACCAGCCCTTCTACCTGTTTCCCACACTGTTCTTGATCTCCTGCTTGTCCTGTCGTTCCTTACTGAGAGTGAGTTCAGTGACGTCCTCCTCCTTTCGGGATTTTAGCTTTGGTCATGACTCTCAATACATGTTTTTACGTTTAATATTTGGACTTACATTCTACTCACGTCACCACGTATATACATCTACTATTTCGTTATGAACACATTTTTACTTTCAGTACTTTACCATACGTTCAATATTTTCCCTTTCGTCTATGCCTGTGAATCTGTGATGACTGACCTTGTCCAGGTGTGACCTCTCTCTGGTGACGTCATTAACCCCCCTCCAATGACCACCTGTAGGTTAAGGAAGATGACCTTCATGACCCCACGGCTGACCCTGGCTATAGCTCCCATCTGACTCACTCAAATTGTCTCCTCATCTTCCGAGCTTTCGTCTATCACTCAATATTTACATCCACTAACTTTTTATATGATCTGTGCACTACCTGTTTCGTGCAATTCACCTTACACCTGTCAAAAATCAATTTACGATTGACGTCAGCTGATTAATCCGTTACGAAATTACCGTAATTCCTACCAATGTATTCTGTTTACAGTTTACCGTTTGATCCTATCTAATCAATCTGCTAACATATTACTGTTTAATTATAGCTAATTGTGTTATATTTTCCGGATAACATTTTCACTGGACATAATTTCCCACCAGTCAGATAACTTTTCATCAAAATCATTATTATGCTGTTAGGATCGCTAAACTTACGTCTATATCAGGATAAGATTGATGAGGCTAAGTTAGGATAGGTTATTATGAAGGTAAAGTATACTAATTTAAGTTAGGATAATATTGGCTTATCATGAACTGGGTTAGGCTAAATTAAGACTGGTTAAGTTTAATTTAAAAAAACGTGTCAGCTAAAACGATTTCATCAATGTTAATCAGATTACAAGTAGTTAACATGGGATCCGAGAGACAATATAAACATCAATTAAAAATATTATGGAACTAATAGTATTATGAAAATGGTAAATATAGACGAAATAAACAGGGAAGTATATATATTAGGCAAGGTTAAAAAGAACGTGGGTATGGAGACGAGAAAAGTGATTGTGCACGTAGGATGAGTTGACAGTGTGATTGTGAATACCGTACTCACGATTTTGCAAGAATGAGTCATGTAGGCCATCAGGAAATGTCTACTCGGTGTCAATTTTGTGAGTTGTAATTTTTTTTTTGTTCATATATTGTTAAACTGCAAGTGCGTAGTTAGGGTGGTGGGATAGATACGGTCGTTAGGGCGTGTGGTGATGGGATAGATAAGGTGGTTAGGGCGTGTGGTGATGGGATAGATACGGTCGTTAGGGCGTGTGGTGATGGGATAGATACGGTCGTTAGGGCGTGTAGTGATGGGATAGATAAGGTGGTTAGGGCGTGTGGTGATGGGATAGATACGGTCGTTAGGGCGTGTGGTGATGGGATAGATACGGTCGTTAGGGCGTGTGGTGATGGGATAGACACAGTCGTTAGGGCGTGTGGTGATGGCGTGGCGAAAGTCCAGCTGCAAGATTCGGCCCCTTAAAGTGGTAACAGACAACTTGGGGCTTTTGTGGGCTGGGACCTTTTAGTCTCCAGCCATTACACGATTTATGACTCCTGGTTAATGTTCTTTTGTTTCTCTAGAGTCCATATTATTTGTGGTTCATTGTCTTTATATTTCCTTTCAGCCTGCGTTATTATGCCTCTTGGGTAGTTCTTATATTGTTGAAACTTTTTTTTTTATTATGATGTTCCATTTGTCACGTGCTGTTCCTTAATATTTGAGGTACATAGTTTTTATTTCTATTATTTTTTACTACGCTACTTCCATTTTTTTTTGTCTTAATTTATATTCTGATGATTTTTTGTTTTTTGCTTCTCAGGTTTTCCATCTTCACCTCGATAGTCGGACCTATATCTCTCTATATAACTCTAGAATTTAACATGACAGTACCTGAACCAAAGACTATAACCTTGTTCGCGTAGTTTGCTTTCTAAATACATCACGAGCTTCAATATTCCCCTTGTTTCTAATCTAAAACGTCTTTGTTACTCGTTGAGCTCTTTTGTTAATATTCTGACTCTCCTTTCTCTTTTATTTTCTACTTTTATTTTAGGCCGATACAATAAGCCTATATATATATATACTTTATATGGTTCTCAGACTCCAGTGGCTATCGGGGGTTTATGCCTCAGACCCGTAAAGAGCCATAAGTAAGCAAATCTTGAAAAATTAATATCTCGGTCATCCTTAATTTCCGGTGGAAATATCACAGAACGGTCCGACTAATTACCCAAATGTACCCAAATGTAGCAAAATGTAGCCGCAATGAAGTCAAATAATGGTCCTACATGAATAAATTGGACTGCTAATCACTTCTCGACTAGTATTTGGTGTCACAAAGTCACAAAAAATTGGTAAACTTAATTTAATCTGAGTTGTGTTGTGTTAGGTTAGGTTAGGTTAGGTACGGTACATGCACTTGATCTATTAACTCTGATTAAATTAAGTTTACCAATTTTTTGTGACTTCGTGACACCAAATACCAGTCGAGAAGTGATTGGCAGTCCCATTTATTCATGTAGGACCATTATTTGACTTCATTGCGGCTACATTTGGGTACATTTGGGTAATTAGTCAGACCCATCACAGAAGGAAAATGTATTAGAATTGTGTAAACATTACGAGATACATATTTTTAATGAAGAAATAAAGACCTGTGTGATACAATAAATTCACCTTTAAAATTGTCTACCTACTGATTGCAATAGTTAAATTCGTAAGATTCCCCGGATGACCAACACTAAAATAATAATTGGGTATTGGCAATTGTCTAGGTATGTAACACGGTAAACTTAAATACAAATGGAAGCCAAAGACCGATGTAAATTGAATGAAAACCCGAAGTTTAACAAACTGGTCTAAATGGTTGTGGCAGAAAGTTTTTGTTTTGTAATTATGGAGCTGTGAAATTACGATTTTCCTTTTTGTGGGACTAGGCTACCAATGTGCCCCAGTAAATTAAACAATCACCGAACAGTGTCAAACCTTAACAAGGATGGACCAAAATTTACCCATGCTCAGTGGTTCAATTTTTATAAACATTTTAAGGTAAAAATTTTGGCTTAAATTGACGACTAACCTGCCGACGCTTAATTTGTTTTGATTTTTATATTCTTACTATATTTTCATCAGTGAGTTCTGATGTGATAATCATTTTTGGGGAAATTGCTTCCTTGGTAGCTAATTAGGTGACTAGGCCTCCACTACCTTGTCATTCTCGATGCCAGTGTATGTTTATGAGCCATACTGTCTGGCCGGCTGCCCTCACGTCCACAAAAAAACATAAAATTACACCATATCATAGTACCGTATATTCTTTCTGTTTATTATGCTGGGGTTCAGCTAGGAAGTTAGGTAAAAGTTTAGTAGGTTTCTTTGGTTAGGTTGGTGAGGTTTTCTAACAATGCTTCTGCTGCTTGTTTTTCTTATCAACTAAGGTTAGGTTTGGTTTAATTTAGAAATAACCACAATTTAACACATTTGCCAAAACTACAACAGTATCTACTATAAAACCATGAAATTGCAGCATTTTTAAGATTCTTTTTCTATGAAAAATTGGCAGCGGGTCACTCAATAATAAATATAAAATTCTTTTTTTATCCCAATTTCCCAGAAATGAGCCATTTTAAAAAATGTAATTATTTTATGACTCGAAAAATACCCAAAAAATACTCTAAATATGTCTGTAATTTGGTGCATTTTCTTTTTTATGTCTTTCTTGATGTGTCTTTGAAATTATAGGTCTACAGATTCCCACTTCATGACTAACCATAAATATGTCCTCATTGTAGAGGCTGAAGGAGGAGCTGACAGTTGAACGTTTCCACCCAGTGGTAACTCCTGAGGGGCCAGAGCTGATCTTGGCCTTTGATGAGCATGTCCTCAAGAACCACTTCAAGTTTGGCCTCATCTACCAGCGCTTCAGCCAGACCATGGAGGAGCAACTCTTCAGCAACAGGGATCAGACGCCTGCCCTCAAGGAGTTTCTTAACCTTATGGGTCAAAGGGTCAAGCTTAGAGACCATGAAGGGTAAGTTTCTAAGCCTCAACAGTAAACCTTATGCGACATGTCCACTTTCAAAGACCAAAAGAGTATCTTTCTTAATCTCATGGGTCAGAAGGTCATGTCAGACAGATGAACATCAAGGATGTGTTTCTAATGATAATTCCATTTTTTTAATCACCAACTTGTTCACAGGTTAAGAAATAAATTATCGGAAAGATTTTGAAATATTCTTATACTGTACAGTATCAGTTTTCTTCATTGTTGTAAACATTTTTGGTTTTGTAAATTGTTAAAATACAATATTATGGCGGCTAGATTAAAAAACAATAAGGTTATACATGACTTGTATATGCATTCCCCTCTGTGCTGAATAAAATCATCTGGCATTAGCTAAATAAAATATTAAAAGTGTAATCCCTGCTTTTGCCCTGTAGCCACAAGTTAATCATAAAACTTCAATGGTTCTCACATACAAAGGAAAAACATTCAACACTTGTCTTATCTGGGCTGTATTTGCACTTAACTTCAGTTTTGTGTGGTTGGACTCTTTAAGTACTATACAGTACATTTTGAATCTCTGAGATGCCAGTCAGTCAAGTCTTCACAACAATGCTCTATACTGCACAACAAACCTACTGTTTGATCACAAGAAATCCCCCACAGTTTACAAACAACAAGAAAAAATACATAACACATAGTTTAGATAATATTGGTACAGTATACTGTACAGTATATGATAAATTTAGTAACAATTACAGAATATTCCTTTACAGCCAGTAACTTTTAAATTGTTTTACAGATTTAAGGGTGGGCTCGACACCCAGTTTGGTCAGACAGGGGAGGAGAGCATGTATGAGAGATTCCGAGAAAAGGAGATCATGTTCCACGTCTCAACTCTACTGCCCTACAAAGATAATGATCCACAGCAGCTGGAGCGTAAGCGACACATTGGCAATGACATGGTTGCAATTGTGTTCCAGGAATCCAACACCCCCTTTGCTCCTGATATGATTGCCTCTCACTTCCTTCATGCCTACATTGTCGTCCAGCCCATTGACTCCTGCTCACCCAACACAAGGTTAGTAATAAATTTCGGCCATCTATCTGTTTATACTTATTTATACACTAGAGTATATCTCTTAATATACTTACCTACATACTGTGCATCTGTCTATCCATCCATTTGTCTAGTTTTTTTCTGTACAGTATTTATTCACATCCCTGTCTACCGTATATATTTATAACTGTACAGGCCAGATTAATATGTACAGGCCAGATTAATGGGGTGGTGGATGGGGCAGCCACCCAGGGCACAAGCTTGGAGGGGGCCCATACCTTACAAGTACAAGTACAGCAACATATTATTTCTGTATTGTTTACTTAGTAGAGCATCAGATATTCAAGTTAATAAATTGGAATTTTTGTACATTGTATGGTTAAGTGAATCAAATCGACCACTAGACAGCAGGGGTGCTGACATCTGGCTGTGACCCTCAATAAAGGATCATAAGCATAAATGAACATACACATTGCATGTGGGGCTGCCCGACTAGCAGATCCTATTACACAGGGATCAACTGCAATATTAATGTAGTGAAATAACTTTGGTGTTAATATGTGATATAAAGATGTGATACTGTACATGTATCCCCTGACTTATGATCTTCCTATTCTTGAGATTCCTCTTTAACGATGGTGATGTATTAAGACACAGATGTATCTTTTGGGTTGGTACAGTACTTCTGACTACATAGGCCTAATATCCTTTATCGTGCACTGTTCTGTGATGAAACTATTAAAATAATAATAAGTCTAATATTTGTGTTAGAATCAGTGGTCAAGTACAGTACATAGTCTGTAGTACTGTGCTTCAATGATGAATAATTAGGGATGTATTTGTGGCATCCATTAGGAAGGGATTTTTTGAGATTGGAATAGAAGAATTGCCATTTCTCAAATAGTTACGTCAATTTAATTCAAAGCCAGTTCCTTGTGGAAATCCATGCGTATTCTCTTCTAGTTAGAAAATCTTGGAGCATGAATGATAGTCTTGGTTCATAGCATTTGATATGGATTTGACTTTTTAATTACGCAATCGAAACCGGAGTGTTGCATACAGTTAATGCTGTGGCAGTTCATTCTCCAACAATCGTCCAGACAAAATGGAAGGCAGACACAGAAACGAAACGCCCCAAGGAAAGCCATTAAATGACTCGTATTGTTTCTCTAACATAAGGAAGTACTCTACTATACTGTAACTGGTAAGGAGAGCAGGCATATCAACATATTATCACACTCAGGGTACAAGTATTTATCAAAACACTTCATCCTGTGTTCCAGAATATAATGTACTGTACAGGAAGGGTTGTGATACTGAGTGTCAAACTGTACAGGTACTATACTTTCTCAAACAACTCTTAAATGCAGAAAATAAATACAGTACCTATTATACTTTGAGGAGCTGTAGTATAAGTGCAAGAAATTTGTTGATTTTTGTCATTAGAATTTATGTCTCATTAAGAATACAGTTCTTAACTCTGAAAAATTATAAAAGTAACATAGTTTTGATTTAACATTGATTTCTTTTAGCTTTATGTAATAGATTCATGACAGTAGCCCATGGTCAGTCCAAGGTGTATGGATGGTGTTGCTTGATGGCAGTGTCATTTTTGTGCCTGTGCATTTTTTTTGTGCAGTCTCTTAATAAATAGTGATTGTTAGTCATCTGCAATAAGTATTTGATTTAATATGCAAGATAACTAAATTAAAAGCATTTTTTTTATGGTGCGGTACTTATCCAGTTAAATCTACCATGGCTTATGTATTGACTTAAGACATTGGTAATCACTGTTTGCTTTCCTCCGTCAGGTACCGTGTGAGCGTGACAGCGAGGTCTGATGTCCCATTTTTTGGACCCACCCTCCCTCCCACGGCAATCTTTGAAAAGGGTCCACAGTTCAAAGAGTTCCTCCTTACCAAGCTTATCAATGCTGAGATTGCCTGTTATAAGGCTGAGCGATTCGCTAAGTTAGAGGTAAGATAAGGCTGCAATTATCCTCTCTTTCTTAACTGATAGTACCCGTAATAAAATATTGGTGTGTCGTGACATGTTGTGTGCTAAAATTTAAGTCATGATTTAAATTGTGTGAAGACTACTTTTACATCTACTGTTAACAGAGTACAGTAAAAGGATTGAGAAATACATAGTGAATTTTAGAGGAGTTTCAGAATGGCTGGGAGGTTTAGAGAACTTATAGGCGAGGAGGATGACAAATTGGAGGTAATGTAGTGAGTGTGATGGCCAGAGAGAGACAGTAACCTACACTATGAGAGGGAAAGGTGGGAATAGAACAGAGGATGTGCTTGTGTGTGGTAAAAGATAAATTTTTTAGATAACAAAGCAATACTGTTGATAATAAAAATTTTCCTCTCGCAGAACCGTACACGATCTTCACTACTGGCCGCTCTCGTGGATGACTTGAAGACTAAATCCAATGAATTCCTGGGAGTATCAAAAATCCCAGAGACACCAAAGGTGGAGACAACTGGTAACAAGTTCAGGGAGATTGTCAGGAGCGTCCTAATTGGTCGGAAAAACCCAGAAGCCGCAGGGTTGTTAAAGAAGCCTGTCACCAACAACACCAACACATTAACCGCTGGCACTCCAGTGGTAAGTGGATTTTTGTTACCAGTTGCCAATGATTTTACAAATACAGGGTGTTGGACCTAATTTTCTTTAATGCCAAATCATTTTGGCAGAAGAGTTGCTGATAATTAAGTACCCGGTAATATATTATTGATAATCAGAATTTTAGGAAAATTCCAATCTCTCACCATGCACCAAAATCTGACCCTATGCCATGATAACAAAACACTAATTTTTTTAATATTGACAGAGTGCACGGAGCAAAGGCAGCGGGGGGAGCAGTGGTGCTCGTACTCCAACTTCCAGCCCAGATACAACGCCTAACACACATATGGCGCTGTCAGAAAGTGATGACTCCTCACTAAACTCAATGGATATTGATGGTCATCCACATCCACTTAATGAAGATTCAGACACAGGCCTAGAGTCCATGTCCTCAGCAGAGACCCCACACAAACTCACATTACAGTGCCCACTTTGTGGTGGTAATGAGGATGGGGTGTGTGCCCCCCATGCTGACCCCGAGACTGTCATGCGTCAGGTTGATACACTCAAACACGAGATCAACAAGCTTAAGTGTGATAAACTAGATCTTCTTCGCCAGAATGTGGTAAGTTCAATGTAGAACTTTTTAAGCTCCTCTATCCTAGTACAGCTCTAAACAGTGTCCCATACCCATCCTCCCTCCAGTGATGGATCCAGCTATAGCAAAAAGGGGGGCGGTGGATCCATAAAGAGGGTGCCAAATATATACTATAATTCATTTATTTTTCTTTAGGGAGGGGCCATATATGACCTAAAAACTGCAAAGTTAAATTTGTCATATAAAAATTAATTAGTACTTACAGTATACAGTATATGAAAAATGTATGTACTGTACAATAGTGTGCAACCAACTACTGTTACAATATATGTGACTAAATAAGAAAATAAATGCATATATTGGTGTGCCTCAGAAATGGTTCATAATTGTTCAAATCAATATACAGTATATCCCTTTCAAAGGTAAATTTGTCCACATCATCATCAGTTTAATTTCTAAGTCCTTATGTACACTCTGTAAATAAACTACCGTACAGGTGGGGTCCGATGATTTTCCAACTGAACATTCCCGTTGTCTCGCGAGGGTTGGTAGGCTTGAATGTGAGACATTTCGTACTTAATTTGGTAGGCCGAAATTACCTATTTCATTGACAGTATTGAAATTATTACAATATGACTGGAGAATGTCAGTATATCTAGATAAGTTAAATTGTATGTTATATTAAATAATCGACACACCCTGGACTATAGTAACCATGGAAGTGGATGAGTTGCCATATAGGAATGCATTATATGTTTGGCAGAATTAGTGGATATAGTAAAGGTATAAGATTATTTTGCAACCGAATTTTGAATCTGTATTTGTATTGCTACTTCATTTTGGGCTAATGCCACATTATGTCATTCTTTATTCATATTGGAAACTATACCATACTTTTCCGAAACATCTGAATAGCTCCACAGTTTTGCATGCCACCATAATGGAACCCGGCCCAACAACATTTTATTGTACCATACAGATGGTAATTCCGGAAAGTCTAGTACTGGGTTTCGTTTCAGAGTGCCGATCACTTGTTTCGAGCACGTGTGGCCAAACCCCTACTCGGGCAGGGCTACCAATGCGAGGAATGCCTTGAGGGCCTTTTTGAAACACTTCGTTTGTAGTGTCAGTTTGTTTCGCGCAGGAATTGTAACTGTAGTTGTTTTACTGAGTGTACATAGTATATGAGATCCAGATTAGAAAGTTGGTCAGCAAACATGGTTGACCTTAAGTAAATTTAAAGTTTTTTCAGAGTAAATAATGATCGTTCTCCTGATGCAGTCGTGATAGGAATTGTGGAACTGATTCGGAGAAGAGTATGTACATTAGGGAACAGTTGCTATCACGCTTATCCAAAGCAGTAAGAATAGATTTTGGCCAAGTTCGTGAGCTTTTTAATTTTTGCTGCCATATCTTATATTCAGTGTTTACATGATCCTTATCAATATACTTGCCATATATATCAAGAAGAGGTTGTAGTGCAGTAGCTGGATGTGACACAAACATCTTTGGAATCTGGATACTTACAGTACTTTGAGTACGACAGAATTATGTTGTTCAGACTTTCTCGTCCTCTCACCTGGAATATGATCCAGAAATGGGATGTAAACAGCCCTTCAAAAATACTTCTCATCACTAGAAGAAGGGATATTTTCTCTGTGTAGTTGTCTGTTCACTACACAAGGCTTGCTGAGCTCTACACTAACATTATCTGCCATGACCTTAGCTTCTTGCCAAGTTTTTATTACATACAATTACGATTTCTTTTCAGACATGTCAGAGAGAGATAAAAAAGCTGAAGGAGAAAGAACTCAAGTTGGGTAGTGAACTCAACTCAGCCAGCAAGGAGATCATACGACTGCAAACGCTGCTCAAAGATCTTGGCACTGGACAAGTCTCAGCCGTGTGAAGGAACCAAAGGTCATCATGTTGTCTGCTTTCATGTCACACAGTTGGTAGAGTGACGTGAACATCTTACTGTCACTGACCTTTAAGCCAGAGTGAATTTTGGCATCCAGGTTAATGAGAACGATTGCTGCTGGTCTACGGTGCATAACTACCCTCGGGTAATGATGTGTTTTGGGAGTCACAGAAGAGAAGAAGAGAGAACAATAGCCCATACCTCGGATCTGTTAATCGATCAAAATTCATCTGGAGGATTCACACTTTTAGTTTCAGTTTTTGCTGAGGTGCTTCCCTGTATGTCCACACAGTTTTGCAGGTCATAAGAAGTTAGTTACAAAGTATTTGAGTGAGTCTGGACAGTGTGTGTGTGAGGTTTGTACAACCACTCAAGTCACTTTAGGAGTGAAGTGGAATGATACCAAAGTTTTGTATTTTGTGGTACAACTTCAGATAGTGTGGGAGTTACCAAAGGAAGAATGTAGGACCTGCTGGATTTAGGCATATAGCTGGGAATGTGCATTGTGGTCAACAAAAGACAAATATTTATGCATTTATTATAGTTTAAATCAACTTTTAGGTGAATTATTGAAATGTATTTCACCTTTCATGTGCTTGTTTAGATGGACACACTACACACCTCAGCTTTTTATACCAAATACATAATTTTAAGTTTTCTGGGGCGAGCAGTTTGCATCCCCTTCAATTTTAGTCATTCCCAAATTTTATATTGATCATATTTTTTCCTGACTCATACTACATGATTGTCCATGAATTTATAATGTATATGGCAAGGAGGACTTGATTCAGAATAGATTTGTTCAGATCCTTTCTTTTTGGTATTGAACTCCCCTTGCCAAGATTTAACTGCACAGTGATGGCGTGTTGCCCCGTGTAGGGCGTGGACGACGTTGGCATGGCAACCCAGGATAACCTCCACCCCTCGCCCTTTATTACAGGATTCTTATCATAGGATCCATAGCTCAATATTGATAACTTATGCCCCTTTATATAGTAGTGAATGGTCAACTCTGAAGTAGCAGACTGACTCTTAAATTGTAGATCATTTAGTAGTACATGTCAACACACTTTATCATGTTCATCATTGTACACTAAAAAAAATCTCTAATAGATATATTTTCAAAATTATTAATTTTTTCAACATAAGAAATAAGAATATTTGACTTCAATAAGTGAAGCTGATTGGATATCCAGTCATCCATTACATAGGGTTAGAGAGAAGTTAGATGTGTTTTAATCTCAAATTTTCAAGAAGACAATATACCTAAACTAATCAAAGTAGTATTGTACATTATGATTCAAGGAGTAATTCCCACCCACTGTATCCCATTTGAATTTAGTTTAAGCCCTACTTTTTGTAGTTCGATTGTGACTATTTCACGCTTATAAAAAAGTTGCATTTATTGTGATGGGCAGGTAGTTATGTTGTAATTGCACATACCATACCATCTTCCCAGCATGTGTGTTCGTTATGTAACCGGTGAGATAGGGGAGTTGTGGCTGTCAGTAGTGAAACCTTTATTCGCAGGGTTATCATGGCATTATCATGCAAATGGCGTCCACGGCACCTTGACCATCATATCATTGATTATACTATTTGTACTCGTCATGTGTCAACCCTGTAGGCTCTGTTATTCCAAGTTTGAATTATGTGTTATTAGTTTTCAAACATATGTATGAATTATGGTGTTTCTCTGTAGGAGCCACTAAGGACTTGACATGTGATAAACTGTGGGGAGTTGTGCTGTGACACTGCTGGCTCACGTTACTCTCTGGAGCTTTACATAACTTCTGTCACAGTCATGTGATGAATCAGCTGTTGGGAAAACATCAGCTGTTAATAATAGTATTATAAAGTGCTATAAACTTTCTTGTATATTTATCTATCTGTCAGAATCATTTACCTCTCACCAAATCAGCAGGATGGCATAGAAAAAGTCTCCTTGCATCCTTATCTTAGCCTAATATCACATGCTCTTCTATACCTATGTCCCTGTTGCCTACACACCCTCTCACATCATCCATCCATTGCTCTTGTTCCACTTTCCCAGCTCCTTTTCACCTCCCATTTTTTCTCTCTTCAAGTTGTAAACGTTTTAAGTTTTAGAGATTTTACAAATTTATATTTAAGTCCCCTTTCTTGATGGAAGGCTGAATGGTGCATTGACATGTGACCAGCAGTTATATAACGGTAGTGAGCAGTGTTATGGCCAGCTCCTCCACCTGTTGCGTTCCAATATAGGTGTGTTACTGTGTGTGATAATACGTGGCGTCCAATCTGCCCGTTGACATCCCTGATTACATGTCATTATATTCTCTGTCAGCTGTAACAGTGTGTAGCTGTACTACTGCACACCTTTGATGTTTATGGCCACATTCACAACACAGAGCCAAAAAAAATTACCAGCACACCAAACTACCAAGGAGGAAAAAAGTACATAAATATCCTCTCCTTGGAAGGGAGAGGAGTTTGTGTGTATGAGAGTCAAGTTAAGACTGAAGCTGGCTAGAAGATAATGGCGACTTTCCAGAGAGCTGAAGAAAAATGAGCTCTGATGGGTGAAGGGGTTATGCTTATTCCACACCAAGGTTGGGGGATAGCATTGTTCTGATGCTCTTTCCTTAGGAATTCACTCCAGGTGGGTTATGGTGTGCGCATGTTAATCATGAGGCAATGTTTGTTGTGAAGGTAGCTTTTAGTGTAGGTAAATTTCAGAGGCATAGCCAAGCTAAACAATAAGTCAGGATCCGTCAAAATGCTGACTGCATTATCACCCCCTCCAACTGTCAGGTTATATACACTATATATACACAACTGAACCGCCTATAATTGGAGAAGATATGTACAAAAGAATTTTATTTTGCTATTGTAGGTAGTCTTTCACTGACACACCCAGAAGGCAAAGTGTAAATACTTGTATTAGGAAGATATAATAGATCACATTATATTACAGACATCAAATGTCAGGTTAATAATTTTTGCAATACAGTACTGTACTCATGATCCCTGAAGCAAGTCTGTTGTGTTTATTACGTCGAGCTTGAAGCCTCGTCCAACCAATATACTGTAGATACAGTAAAAAATGGCACAAAATTCTCTAATTTGAAGGAAAAAAGTAATTGAAGAGAATGTATCCTAAATTTGTTTATTCTTTGTACTGTACAGTATAAATTTAATTTAATTTATAATTTAGCCACTTTTCAGTTTACTGGCCATTCTGGTGGTTGGTCTGTTTATTGTTAATTTGTTACAACCTTCATTGTTCAGTGTTAGTACTGTATAAAAGGAAACCAGAGAACCTGGAGAAAACCTGCTTGGTAGGGTCACACTGGATAATGGACGGGGAATTGAACCCAGGACACAGTGAAGAGAGGTATGTGCACTACTGCTATTGCCACCATGAAACTACATCTTAAAATCTAGAGTTTGATATTTAATTCTCCCAAATCCACCATCAATTAATATATTACAATATCCTAATTGATACCATATACTGTACCCTAATTTTGTAGTAACAGGTTGTCACAACACCAAACTTTTGAGGTCCACATTGTTGTGGTGTTCATTTACAAATCAAGTATTGTACTGTACAGTATAGGGTGTGAGTTTTGGAAAGTACAGGTATTTCTCTTATTAGTCACAGTTCCATCAGTCATTTATAATTTTATTGTATAAACAAAGACCACTAAAATGAATTGCATTTCTGGAAAACTGGAATTCAGTACAGTAATGCTTTTAAATTTTTCAGTGGTTTGTTTTTTAACATGACTTTTTTTAAACAAAAGAGTGTGTGAGTAAACTGTAAGAAAGTTAAGCAAAATAAAAATACTTCTATGAAGCTCATACTTATGACTCTTGACAATAACATTTAACAGACTTGGCTGTATTGCAAAAGTGATTTAAGTATTGCCTTTTGGGTTCTGGAACCCAGATAACACTGGCTATAGCTCACCCAGAGTGTGTATATTATGTATCTACTGTTTGACGTAAATTATACTATATTGTGTGTATAGTGAGTCATATTAAAGTCTCCACAGATTATTTGTAGTTTGTCTCTTCTCCCCCACAAAAAAAAATCCATTCCTTTCAATACTGTTTTTGCATGATTTATGTAGTTAAATAACAAAGTTATCTAGATTATATTACATAATACTGTATTTGTCAGGTAGTAGATAGTAGGCAGCTATCAAACAGGGAGGTACTACCACCTGGGAAGATATTGGAAACATAATGTGTTGTCTAATGGTAGACCCTGCTGCCATATGGCATCACAAAAATTGTGACCAAGTCCCAGGTTGCTGATCTGACTTTCTGCCTCATTTACACACAATTGCAGGGTCTCAATTGTTTCTCTTACTTTGACAGCACAACATACACTGTATCATTTCTCACTCTTAACTCTCCCCAGGCCCCAATGTGGGTTGGTGACCTGTGCCCGGGTGGGCTAATCTCCATTAAAACAAAATAATTTTATGGCATAAAATGGTAGAAAATGGAACTTGCAAAGTTCACTTTGATAAGGTAACACAGCCAAGGATGGGTGTGGGACTGGGACTAAATCCACCCCAACCCCATATTCTTTGGATATGTTAAAGAATAGGCACACCAGCTTAACCCATCTAAAATTTAAGCATCTGATGCTATTTAAGGTGCCCAATTTTCATGTGATCCTGAAAGGACACATGGAACTTAAAAAAAAAAATCACATAGTCTTATGGAAACAATTTGTTCTTATATTTAAGTACATTTCGTCCAGCTCACTTGCTCAATGCTCATGGCAGCTTAGACTACCGTATTCATTTCTCATTTAAGAAGTCCACATTAAGCCAAATAATAAATGGCTAGGAATCCTTACAGAACAAAAGTAATGCATGCAATGGTCTACTGCAGGTGAAATTTGGCAGATTTTTGAGAGTACAGTGGTATCATTTTCTGACATTATTAATTAAATTCCCCAAATTATTTAAATGTCCTTCCTTGCTAAGTGACTGCTAGATGCAAAGTCAAAACATGTCATAAATGTTACTACCAATAATGGAGATAACAAAATCTTAATTATTTTTGTAATAACAAACGGATTGTGCGCTTGGTAGTGGTGCCGTGTACTTTGCCTGTTGTTGGGCTATGCCACTACTATCCATCCCGTGATCTGCCAGAAATTGCTTTGCAATCTACTCGTAGATCGCGATCGACATTTTGGCCACCCCTGATCATAATTGCAAGTAGTGTGTGTGTAGAGATTAATGGAACAGAATCGTCATGTGTACCCATGACAAGTGGGGGTACCACAGGGCAGTGTACAATACTGGGCTTGTTGTTTGTTTGTTTCATAAATGACATGCCGGAAGTTATACACTCCTCCATACAAATGTTTGCGGATGGTGCCAAGTTATTCAGCACATTCAGTGAAATAAAGAACCAAACACACTGTGAATAGCTACAGAAATATCTCTGTAAGCTTCAAGAATGGTCAATGAAATGGCTGCAGAGATTCAATGTCACGAAGTGTAAGAGCTGCACCTGGGTTGTACCAACAGTAAGGAGGCGTATCACATGCCCCAACTGGACGAAGAAACTACTAAAATAGAGGACAAATGGGAAAAAGACCTGGGTGTGTATGTTGACAATGAACTTAAGTTCTTGGGCTATTGTGAGAAGAAGGTGAATCAAGCAACTATACCCTTTCCAAACTAAACCTGGCCTGTGAGCCACGCACCTCGTCTGTAGCTACAAATAGCTGATTGGTTCCCCTGAGCGTTTTACCTCCTCCCGGACTGTATGCATATAAGCATGTATTTATATCGACCTTTTATGATAAATATTAACAATTTTCTAACATCCTCTCTGAAGTGTTAATGCCTTGAAATCTTTGCATTTTGTTAGTCCAGATGTTTAACATTATTTTAGATAATAACAGGTCTGCTTACCAACTGGTAAACACATTTGTGTTTGAATTTTCTATAAACTAATCAGCTATTAGTATAGAAGAGGGGCGTGGCTTACAGACCAGGTTAGCGGGGAAAGGGTATAAACTATTAGGTCTTAGAAGGATGTTCAGATATCTAGAAGGGCCGTTCCTCGTAACTATCTTCAAGAGTAAGGTGCTTCCCTGTCTGGAGTACTGTCACTCTGTCTGGTCCTCGAGATATGCAAAAGACTGTCAGTTGATTGAAAACGTCCAAAGGAGCGCCACCAGACTGGTGCTTGCACTAAGGCACCTCAGTTATCCGGAGAGATTTGAGAAACTGCAACTGCCTAGCTTATACTACCAAGGGGTGACCTAATTTTGAAGTGTGTAAACATCTCAGAGGACACTACTCAGTCGAGTGTCCATACTTGGAGCTGGCAGTCGCCTGCCCCACAAGGGGTCACGGGTTGAAAAAGCTTTAAGTCCAGAAAATTGTGAGGGTAAACTTTTTCGGGGTGAGAATTGTGTCCTCTTGGAACAATCTGCCAGAGAATGTTGTGATGGCACCGAGTCTGAGCTCTTTCAATACCATGCTTGACCAACACTGGAGCAGGTTCAGATACATTCAGGAACCAGTGCATGCCCAGTACTTGCCAACAGTGTGTAACAGAGACGTGACTGACCGCTCAAGCGGCTAACGAGTCGATCAGTGGTGAAGAGGATAAAAATAAGTAAAAGTAACAAATGTCTGGCTGGGTTCCTTAATGCATTTCTAAATCTATTATACAATTCATTGGCCTTTTTAACAGTGGAACGGCATTTATCCTTGAAAGAAACTACAGATTCTCAGAAGCTTTATTTGACATCATGACAAGTATCGGTAGCAGAAAAAGAAATGCTTCAATTTCACGCACATACAGTAATCTACAAAAAAAATTCACCCTTTAAGTAAACCAAGCTTTAAGTAAGCCAAGCAGTATAATATAAGTACCACCAACATATAATCTATGCTAACGTACAGTGTTAATGAAAATAGTTAAAATACTCCAATGTTTGCATTTGTGCAATAGTTACAGTATATAATTTGCTTTAGTTCCCCCAAGAACGATGTTACATTCTCTTGTTTAAATCGTGAATTCCTTGTTTTTCAATTAATGGGTACCAAAAAATAATGTTATTTCATAGACTATTACATGCTAATATCAATTTATTTACACGGTAATAGATGATTATTCAAAAGGCGATTTATATTTTCAACGTAAAATATATGATATACGGAGGTGAGCGCCATCTATGAGTTAACAGCTCTACTAAACCATCATCACTGGGTACAGGGGAGAGTTTCTTGTCTGACTACCATTCTGGCATTAAGACGTCAACAACAGCAGAGAAGCAGACGGATCCATGATGGCTGTTGGAGAATCTGTGCGAAAACCGGACCCTTAAATACCCGCCTGATACGTCGGTGAGACATTTATTAATAATAGTATTCACATATATAACAATAGATTAGTACTTGTTAAATTATTACCTAACCATATTTCTGTTGTGAATGGAAACTACTAACTAAAATTGGTAAATTTAGGATAGTAGCCAGGTTTCAGTAGGGTCAAGAACCATAGGAAACATTTTGGTATTATTTTAGTTTCGTACAACCATGGAATATGGTATTTTGCTAATTATTTATGATTAACCTTGCCTGCCCACATATTTTGGCTATATCCATGAAGATTTCCCTATCTTCTTCTCTTCTACCATTCTTTACCCAATCTTTATGTGCTGCCTTTAACATTTGTGTCCATCCCTTCAACATTTTGTCATTGGTATAGCAGTGTTTCCTAGCCCCATGTCTCTTATCATTTATCTTTTTCTGTGTTGACTTAGTTAAATATCTTTATCTCCCCAACTAAGTCATTATAAAAGCTATCCATACAGACTGGTGTATACTTTCTGTACCATTTCTCTATATTTTGGGTAAACACTTCTGTTTCATCCTTGTTTAGTTTCAATCTCTTCCTCCTTTATCTCACTTGTCTCTTCCCTAATGGTAATTGAACATACACAACAAAATGGTCACTGACTAGCTCCCTTTTTATCTCACATTCTCCCTGGACTCCCTGACTGCTTATCATGCAAGCATAGTCTAACCTTCCTCCTTTAATATGAGTCACTTCCTTATTTCCTAACAAGTAAGCATCTGGGTGATCTTGTAAAAATTGCCAAAATTATATACCATTACTATTAATTCTCCCCATTGTTTCGAGTCTTGGATGTCGAGCATTAAAATCGCCTACCGCCAAAGTCGAGTCCAAAAACATGCAATCTGGTAAGAAGTCGAGGTCAAAACAGCCTCCAGAAATATACAAATTTGCTATGTTCAATCTCCTTCCTTCAAATATAACTTTATACAGACACTTTCTATTCCTTGTATACTCTACTCGGGCTTCCAACTAGTTCTGCTGGTATGGAATTCTTAATGTATGTTGAGACCCCTCTTATACCTTCACCCGAATAGAGATGAAATCCCTTATATCCAGACAGTTTAAGCAGGTTGCCTTTCCTGTCCCCAGTCTCTTGAAGGGTAATTATGTCAATATTATTTTTAAGGGTAAAGTAATGTACATCTGTCACTCTATTTTGTAGACCATTAACATTCCAGGACATTATCTTAAGGCTAGCTAGATCCATGATTAATATTTACACATTTTATATCCTTTCCAATCAGATTCTTTAAGAAGGCCCAATCCTCCTGCACAGATTCCCATTTCCTCAAAAGCTTTTCTTTATCAGCATCTTTACACTTTACCAACACCTTTTTAAAACTTTCAGTTGTTGCTCCCTGCACTACACAATCCTTTATTTTCCTCTCCTTCCCTTTAATACTTATTTTAAGCACTGAATTTTTCAAAGGCTTGAGCTCTTCACTTTCCTCTTTCCCTTCTAATTCTACATTATTCACAGCTTTGTTTTCCCTTTCTTTATTTATCACTGTATCAAGTCTTTTCTCTATCACTTCTATTTTCTGACCTAACTTTTGCAAAAGCTGAAACATCTTAAGCACCTCTTCTCCCAGAATTTCTTGCACAGTTTTATCACTAACATGGAGGGCTGCACCACTACTCTCACTTGCTACTTGTTTATTACTCTGTTTGTTCCTGGCATCAACAATGCTTCCGGCCGCAAGCGCAGTCCTTATCCTTCTTGAATCTTCATGCCAGGCATTCTCAGGAATCACTGTCTCCACTGTCTGTGTGTTCTCCTGCTGTCTTGTCACTGTCAAACCTCAGTGTACTTCTTCAGTGTTCTCTGAATAATTCCTTTGTTGGTCACTTCTCATACGTGGCCTCATCTCGCATGCAATTGAACTAGCATTGTGAGTTTTACCACAATTACAACAACAAGGCTTCACTTTCTCTCCTGCTTTGATCTTGTCCTTACAGTTGCTAGATTCGTGCCTCTTCCCACAGAATCTATAACATGGGTCCAGTTGACAGCTCCAGGCCTTATGTCCCCATCTGCAACACTTGAGACACATTATTGGTCCCTCCACATATAGTGCCACCTTCCTATACCCTGCTCCTGTGATGAACACTTTCCCTTATTAAATGCCTCTTGACCCAAACAAATCTTTCGTCATCCAATAAGTATTCTGGATCTAGTATTACAGGGTACCTGAAGATTATAACCTTTGTAAGTAGTATGTCGCTCTCTGGCAAAACCATCAGTAATCCCTTGTACCCAACAGTTGTCAACATTTCCACAGCCTCCATGGTCCCCACTGTAAGATAAGGCTTGTGTGTGCCTTCTTTCAAAAGAGGCTCAAAGCTGCGATGCTCCCGTCCTAGTTGTACTGCCCATTTTAATTTTTCAAGGAAGGTCATGGGGCATGACTGGAAAAATTATTCTCTTCCTGACACGACCAACTTCACCTTGTGTGTGTTCTTGTCTGCTTCCTTCAAATTCCATACTTTGTTCTGTTCTTGATCCACTCTCCACTATCTCCTTTCTGTTATTTCCATTATTATTACCACCCACACACGTTTTTTGTACTAGATTTTTTGTCTCTTCTCCTCTCTCACTTCTTTGCTTTCTCTGTCCTCATGCCAGCTTGTCTCCCTCATCCTTTTAGAAATTTCTTTCTTCTTCACTACCTCTTGTTGTAGCTGTATTTTCTCACTTTCGAACTTCCCTTGTGCTTCATCACCCGTATTAGACTCATCACTACTCAACTCAAGGTCTTCAAGAACTTCGTCCAATACTATCTTTTCTTTACTCATCCATGTAGAGTTCTTAAGCGATAATTCAGTTTCCATGGGGCAATGTTGACATCCCACAACACCCAGCCAGGAGTGATGGGACCCCGAGCAGTTATTTTCGTAAGGTAAACAGTAAGTTCCCAACACCAAAGTTGCTTGACGATACTTATCTTATCCTCAGGTCCTTATACACAAGTAGGTAAGTCTATATATCCTTCAGATAATGTAATAGGCTCGAAAACATCCCAAATTTGGGATCTAGCACTCACAGCTGTGTTTACCAGTGCCCGCGAGCCAGTCTCTGGGGGCGGAGGTCAGATGCATAATTATTTTATTAAAAGGATCATGAGTAATGGAACACAATTGGTAAATTTGCATTAGTGCACACAAGTCAAAACTATGTTTTTCTAGTGTATTTTTGTGTGTTTTGATTGGTTCTGACCTTGATTTCCGTCGGAAATTGCCTGTTTTTATTTAATGTTGTTGGTTTTGGCTGGGTTCGTTTTCCGACAAAAATCATGGCCAAGCGAATACAAAATACACCCCAAAACACTAGAAGAACTTATAAAGCGAACTTTTTTTTAATGATCTAACCTGACCTGACCTAACCTAACCAAACTCCTACCATATGATGGAATCACTTATTTCTTACCTTATTGTCCTGGTTCTGGTTCGTTGTTGTATTCTGAAATCAGTGCAAGTGGCTGATGCTGATGCCAACTATGTTGGTCTTGATGATATTTACACTCATTCATACACTTAGGACACTTTACTGAGGTCGAGAGAACACCATGAAATCTAAAAAATAATATAACTTGTTTTTTTTGTTTTTTTCCGAAACCGCGCGTGAACTCCATATAATTGAAGTGACACCCATCACAGACTTCCATGGTCGGAAATGAATTTGAATTTCAAAATATGATAGAGCCAAAATTACAATCAAATCTGATTGGGCAAAAAATACTGCAAATTAAACCACACTTTATTTTAATTGGTGGCAAAAAAAATGCTTTCGATTGGCCTCGTGACGTGTATGGGGACGTATGTGCATGACGATTTATGAATGAAACACACTGAGTGGGAGGTCGGGTATGCGATAATGGCGGAATATTAATGAAAGAAAATACCACACAATTTACCGAATACAGTTGGAGAGGAAGGAACAATGGCGGCGGGAGGGGAATTGGGTGAAGCTGGACTGACTTGCGGTTAGAAAATGATTTTGGCGTTTGAAATGCACCTAGAGAAGTAATTCTAATGCCATAACATGTGTTTGCCGTGTTTTTACCCTGCAATTTCCCCCATTTTTCATGCCCTGCCTACTAACAAGGAATTTAAGATCATACGATAGTCATTAAAAAAATCCTAAAAAATACTTAAAATTATAATAGAAAGTTGTCGTTTCTTTTAATATACTTAAAATGATCAAAACAATAAGTATAGCAAAATTAAAGAACATTAACCTTTGTGGGCATGAAAAACAGACCTAACCAACCTAGCCAAACAAACCTACTGTTAGGGTGCCAACCCGGGGGACAGTGAAAGGCAGCATCCATAGTCTGTTTATTGGCAAAGGTGACAAGGGGGAACAGACATGTCCACACTGCTTGGAGGCTGAGCCGGAATTGACAGTTGAACTTCCGTCGTTGGCGTACCCATACACTGTTGCCAAACTGGCACATACCCCAACACCTACCTAGCCCCTAGCTGTATCTAACTTCCTTGCCCCCCCACGGTATATTAAACACAAAGAACTTCCTATGATATAGTGTAAATTGAGGCTTTTTCTGGATATGAGATATGCGGCCGCATCGGCGCTTATGCAGAGTGATTTATTGTGATGACAGGAAATGTCAAGCCATGGTGTTGTGGAAGTGATGAAGTAATAATTTTCTTATTGCATTGGAACAAATTTCTTTCCGGTCTGAAAGCACAGGGATTCCGGCAGTCTGGACAGTCTCTATTTAAGGGAACAACGCTGTGGTCTTTGAACATTTGAAGGGTCTCAGTTGTCTTTATCCCTAAATTTGCAAATTATATCCATATAAGACCGGTGACAACCATCACATGTCATGCTGAAAATGAAACTGCAGCGGGCATGGGAAAAGTTCCGTTGCAGAGCACGGCCTCGTTACTGCCGAGAAGACAAACTAATGTGTGCCTAAGCGCCTAATTATCTACAAAACGAAACATTTGCACAAGAAATGATTATCATATCAGAACTCATGGATGAAAATAAAGTAAGGAAATAAACAGTAATCCAAATAATTCGTCCGCAGTTAGTCGTACATATTAACCATCATTTCTTGTGCAAATATTTCGTTTTGTAGATAATTATTCTTTTAATTACCTCATAATTTTTTTAATATACATATCATGTAGTTTAGACAATTTTAAAAGGAACTGGATATTTTCCTGTGGCTGGCTAAGTTCCTACTAACTCTTATTTTACCGTGAGTGCGCTCTGATTGGTTAATCATCCATTACCGGTGAACAATGCAAGAACTATACAGTATTTGACTGTGACGCTGGCGGCATTTGGCATTTATTTCGCCGTGAGTTGATCGTTGTGTAGCTGTAAACAAACTTGACCATAAAGTATTTCTGTTGTGCATGGAAACTTATCACTATAAATGAGGAGACATTTACTAGAACCTACCTAACCTTACCTAACTTCCTAGCCGGGGCAGACCCCTCATATTAAACAGAAAGTACATAGCCAATCAAAGCACACACCCGGTAAAATAGCGTTAGTCAAAACTAAACCGGTCACGCCAAAATATCCACTACGATTTTAAAACACTTTTCTTCTATGACATTTTTGTCAGAAACAAAGGATTACTGAGATACAACTCTATTATTATTATAATATCGTTTGAAGAAACTTAGGTTAATATTGACGATTGACCTGTCAACACATTTGTTTTTATGTTTATTTTCCTACTACTGTATGTGGTTTCTCCAGTTAAGTTTCTCATCAACAATAACTCCAAGGAATTTAGTATTTTGTTCGCATTTGAGGACTATATTACCAAGGAACAGGGGGTCCAAGTCTGGGGGTAAGTTTTTCCTTCTGTGAAAGATCGTGTAGTGGGTTTTCTCAAGGTTTAAGGTCAGTTTATTACGTATTACCCAGGTCCCGACTTTAGTTAATTCAGTGTTCAAAGTTCTCATCAAGGAATGGAGGTCTGAGTTGCTGGCATAGAGATTACTATCGTCTGCAAATAAGTTGTATTTTATGAGTGAGCTGGCGTGGACTATGTCGTTTATGTACTGGACCGAGAATGGAACCTTGGGGGAGCCCATACAAGATTGGCGAGGAGTCAGGTTGGTGGTTATTATAGCAGACATACTGCATCCTGTTGGACAGATATGAGGTAAACCAATTGTGGGACAGGCCCCTAACACCATAATGTTCAAGCTTTGAAAGGAGGATGGTATGGTCGACAGTATCAAAGGCTTTAGAGAGGTTCAAGAATATACTGACTGTGAATTGACTGTCATCAAAGGAATTTAAGATGCCATTAGTAAAGGATAGCAGAGCACTCTTAGTTGACTTTCTAGCTCTAAATCCAAACTGGGAGTCTGTAAAGATATTATTGGCATTGCAGAAGGAATTTAGTCTATTACATGCTAGCTTTTCTAGTATCTTACTCAAGGCTGGGAGGACTGATATGTGACGGTAATTCTTGAAGAGACCTTTGTCCCCAGACTTTTTATATGCCGGGTGGACTTTAGCAATTTTCAGTTTATCAGGAAAGACACCACTAGTGAAGGAGGAGTTACAAATGTGTAGGAGAACAGGTAGTAATAAGTGGGCTACTTTCTTAATGATGCTCATTGGTATATTGTCTTCACCTGCTGCTGCATCTTTGGACATTTTTATGATGGCCAGTAATTCATCTGCTGTGACAGGGGATAAGAACAGCTCATTTTGCTGTCTGTTTTGCAGGTAGGCTCTAAATTCCTCATGGCAATCAGGGGTGCTCTCTGCAAGATTTTTGCCAACATTAATAATATATTCATTGAAGTGGTTGGCAATGGGGGAGGGTTCCGTTACAACTGAATCATTTATCATAAAAGCCGAGTGGGGGGCCGAAGGCTGAGTGTTCCTGTTCTGAATAAAATTTATGACATTCCAGGTTTTCTTACTGTCGCCTGATGCTGACTGGAGCTTATTTGTATAATAGTTACGTCTGGCATTTCTAACTGCTTGAGTTACTCTATTTCTGATACTTCGGTAAGCATCACCGAAAGTTATGGGTCTTTTTGCAAATTTCCTTTGGAGTTTGTGTTTTTACTTAATCATTATCTTAATTTCGCTTGTGATATAGGGTTTGGAAATGGATACAGTTTTCACTGACTTAGTCTTGAGCGGGAAGCATTTATCAAAGCAAGCATTGAAGATGCAAGAGAAGTTACAGCTGTTCACGTTAGGGTTGTTGGAGGCAAAGACAAGATCCCAGTTTGCATTCATTAGGTTGTTTTCGAAAAGGAACATGTTGTCCGTGCAGTAGTCTCTGTACTGAATTGAGACTCTACTAGACCTTTCAGGTCTTGTGGTTGTTTTATACATGGCAAAAACTGGGAAGTGATCTGAGATATTGTCATAAATAATTCCACTTGCAAGGTTGTTAGGTGTGTTGTTAGTCCAGATATGATCTATCACAGTGGCAGAGGTGGCGGTTACCCGAGTGGGTTTGGTTATAGTGTTGAAGAAGAGTTTAGAATGACAGGTAGCAAGTAGGTCTAATACTGAGGTGTCGGTTTCTGATTTTAATAAATCAAGGTTGAAATCTCCTGTAATGTAGCAATGTTTCCTCTCTGAACTTATGACAGTGATAAGCTCCAAAAATTAATCAAGAAAATTCCTTACATTAGTGTGGGCTCTGCTGTAGATTATTCCTACTAGGATATTTCGTGTGTCGTTACGTAATTCAATGAAAACACTCTCCATGTACTCCTCCTGAACCTTTAAATCATCTCTTACAGAAGTGTTATACTTAATATCAACATATAGGGCGACACCACCACTCTGTCGTGACGTGTTGACGCAGTGTCTATTGTAATTAGGAATGTTATACAAATGGTCAATATCGTTAGTGAGTTTGGTCTCACAGAATCCAAGTACACCTGCTCCAGTGTTGGTCAAGTCTGGTCTTGAAAGAGCTCACACTCGGTGCCGTCACAACACTTTCTGGTAGATTGTTCCAAGAGTTCACAATTCTCACTCCGAAAAAGTTTGCCCTCACAGTTTTCTGGACTTGCGGCTTCTTCAATCTTGAGCTGTGACTCCTTGTGGGGCGAGCGTCCGCCAGTTCCAAGTAAGAACACTCGACTGAGTAGTGCCCCTTGAGATGCATAAAACCTCAATTAGGTCACCCCTTGCCCGTCTGTAGTATAAGCTAGGCAAGTTAAGGGGCTCCAATCTCTCAGGGTAGCTGAGGTGCCGAAGTGCAGGCACCAGTCTGGTGGCCCTCCTTTGAACATTTTCAACCAACTGACAGTCCATAGCAAATCTTGGGGACCAGACTGGGTGACAGTACTCCAGATGGGGAAGCACTTCACTGTTGAAAATCGTTACGAGGGACGGACTGTCTAGATATCTGAACAACCTTCTTATAAGACCCAATAATATATTTGCCTGATTTACCTTCTCGCAATGGCCGGAGAACTTCAGCTCATTGTCAACATACACACCTAGGTCCTTTTCGTATTCAGTCTCATTTAATGCAGTCTCTTTGTCCTGTTGGGACATATGATATGCCTCCTTGCCGTTGGTACATCCCAGGTGCATCCTCTTACACTTCGTGACATTGAATCTTAGCAGCCAATTCTTTGACCATTTTTGAAACTCAAAGAAATCCTTCTGCAGCTCTTCACAGTCTGCTTGGTTCTTAGTTTCCCGAAATAACTTGGCATCATCCGCAAACATCTGTATGGAGGAATGTACAGCTTCAGGCATGTCATTTATGAAGCAAACTAACAGCAGCAGCCCAATACACTACCCTGTGGTACCCTGCTTCTGACGGGTACAGATGATGATTTCGTGCCATTAACCACCACCACACTGCTGGCGGTCATGTAGAAAGTCTTCTATCCACGCCAAGACATTTCCCCGAATCCTGTACCCTTCCAGTTTAATTTTCAGCCTTTCATGGGGTACACTGTCGAAAGCCTTGGCAAAATCTAGGTAAATATTGTCGATATTATCACCCTGTTACAGAATTTTGGTCCAAATATCCATTACCTTGAGTAATTGTGTCAAGCAGGAGCATCCCCGCATAAAACCGTGTTGGCAATCCTTTGCAAGGTTGTTTCGTAGTAAATGTTCCATCGCGGCATCTTTGATAATACTCTGAAGTACTTTACATACTATGCTGGTCAGGCTCACTGGTCTATAGTTGTTCGTGGAGTGACGATCGCCATTTTTGAAGATAGCACTCACATAAGCCACTTTCCATTCACTGGGGACCTTTTGTTCATCCTGGCATTTACAAATCAGGATCTTCAGGGGCTTGGCAAGCTCGTTGCACAACTCTCTTAGCACTCTAGGATGGACCATGTCAGGACCGGAACTCTTATGGACCTTTAGCTTTGGCAGTTTATTTCTTTTTTATACTGTACCCTCTTCTGTGAACACAATGTGGGTCAGTGCTGTGTCGAACTGTCTGTCCTCAAACGCAAGAAGGTTAATCGCATCCTCTCTTGTGAACACCGAGGAAAAGAAGCTGTTCAATGCCTCAGCTTTATCCTGGTCAGAATCTGCGTAACTACCATCTTCAAGCTTCAGGTCTGATATTCCTACTCGCGTTTTTAATTTTGACTTTGCATAGCGATAAAACGCCTTTGGGTTTGACTTGACCTCGCTTGCAACCAGCCTCTGGAATGCCTTTTCAGCCCTTCTACACTCTGCCTTTGCTTGTTTTCTGGCTCTTGCATACATCCTCTTGTCCTGCTCATCGTTTGACCTAACCCACGTCTTGAATCTCTGTGTTTTCTTAACTTTGTCCACCGCCGCATGGGTCATGTGTAGGGATCCCCTCGTATTCCTAGAGGCACTGGGTTTGGTCTTGGGTATGTATTTATCGATCAAATGGGTCAGTTTACTAGTTATGATATTCAGCATTGTGAGTCTGCATTCTTGTGCCTTAGTGCCTTGTCCTTCATCCCGTCGTAATTTCCCTTGTAATATTTGCTCTTGGCCTGGCTTTATCATGATCTAGGTAAATGGCTGCTGAGATTCAACGTCACGAAGTGTAAGAGGCTGCACCTGGGTCATACCAACAGTAAGGTTGCGTATCACATGTCCCAATGGGACGAAGAAACTGCATTAATAGAGACAGAATGTGAAAAGGACCTGGGTGTGTATGCTGACAATGAACTGAAGTTTATTAGCTATTGTGAGGTGAATCAAGCAACTAAACTAGTATGTCTTACTAGACGGTAAGTCCCTCGTAACGCTCTTCAAGAATGAGGTACTTCCTTGTTTGGTCCCCTTGATATGCTAGAGACTACAGCACCTCAGTTACCCAGAAATATTAGAATGCCTGCAACTGCCTAGCTTATACTATAGATGGGCAAGGGGTGACCTAATTGAAGTTTATATACATCTCAAAGGACACTACTCTACTCAGTCAAGTGTCCATACCTGGAGCAGGCAGATGCCTGCCCCACAAAGGGTCACAGCCCAAGATTGAAGAAGCCACAAGTCCAGAAAACAGTGAGGACAAACTTTTTCAGAGTGATAATTGTGAACTCTTGGAACAATCTGCCAGAGAGTGTTGTGAGGACGTCAAGTGTGAGCTTTTTCAAACTTGACCAACACTGGTGCAGGTACAGATACATTCAGGAGCCAGTGCATGCCCAGTACAATACTTGCCAACAGTGCATAACAGAGACGTAACTGACCGTCCAAGCGGCTAACGAGCCGATCAGTGGTGAAGAAGATAAGAGTTAAAAAATACAAGTAGACAAACAGTGGAAGCAACTGTTCATTAACAGTGTAACAGCTGACTATAAAGACAAACATTGTGAGCAATGTTGAATGACAAGGTGATGCTTTTGGTGTGAACTTTGTCACCTTGTAGTCATTTATTATTCTATATTGATTACTTTTCTAAAGTACAAGAAGCACACCACTCTTCGAAATGAATAACTGTAGCAGTAGTCCCGCTACATTTTGGTCCATATTGCAGTGGTAGTGGCTCCAGGACTTCCGAGAGGTAACTTGCACAAAACTGAATGTCTACATACAGTAATTACAGCAGTTACTGTTGTAATAATAAAAGTTTGCAAATGCTACATGTAATTTTAAATGGGTGAGAATCAAATGGTTATTGTCAAGGATTTACATCCTGGCAGTCTAGGCTTCAAGTAGAGGATGTGTATTATTTTTGACTAAGCAAAATTAAAAGTCTACACATTCACGATCAAAACACTTGGAAAATCAAACATTTATCCACCACAACAAATTTATCCATTTTTCAAAACAATTTGCAGTTACTGTCACTGCACAAAAAACTAGCAACTGTACTGTCCATCTTCCATATTCTGAAACACTCATTTTTATTCAAAAATTTCCATAAATAATATCACAATAGTTTTCCAGTACCAATTGTAATGACACTTCTGTAGGGGCCCTGCCAGTCTGGTGGATTTCCCCAGATATCTTTCCTAGCATGTATTGATTGCATGTTGACCCAGGAAAGTTATCTGGTGAAACTCCGCTTGACTGGCTGGATCATCACACTTTACATGCATCAAGATTAATGAAATACACAATTTACTGTATTCAACATTCCAATAAACTACAGGAAAACACGCTACCATTTTACTTGCAAATAGACAAATAATTTTTACAAATTTACTCCTTTTTTTGTGTGGTGCTTACTGAACCTAATGGCTATTACATATAACTGAAAAATAAGGTACAACTGTAGTTACTAATGATATTGTATACAGTACAGTACTCTCATTTCCTAGTTACTAATGATATTGTATACAGTACAGTACTCTCATTTCCATGTAGAATCTCTCCATTTTGCCTATAAATCAGTCTAGGATACTAACTTGTGCAATGTGAATTGGAGGGCATAACTGAATGTAGTCTACACTGAGCTTCTTACCTCATGACTCCTTGTTAGCTAACCCACCTCACAGGGGACTGCCACACACCTAAAAAATCTGTGAGACGTAAATATAAAGTTCATCGTGTATTTTCACACTTGTAGAGGGTGACTTCTGAGGACTGCATTCAAACACAAGATGAGACACAACTCATTTTTTTCCATCTACTTCCACACCTTATTCAGTTTCTTCAGGCCTCCCACCTCTATGCTTCCTTATATCTTCTACTCTCGCCTCCTTCAATTATTCAAAACATTAGAGAAATAATACTCTATTTTAACTTTGTGCTTTCATAACCATCCCTCCTATTTTCATATGTAATGGAAGTTGAATATAAGGAAAGGTTATAATATCACATTAAAGCTTAAGCATTTTATGTGACATAAATATGGCTTAGTTACCACTACTGTAATTTGAAATAGTTTAACCTTGAAATATCTTGCCAAGTTATATACTACAGTGTAGTTAAAAAAAAAACACACACACACACACACACAAAAAAAAAAAAAACACTAGTACAATTGAGTACAGTACTCCCTCTTTATCGACGGGGGTTACGTTCTGTAGACGGCCGTCGATAAAGAAACCGTCGATACCGTGATGGTTACGTAATTTTTCTAACTATTATTAGCATATGTTGAATAAATGTACCTTTAAGCATTAATGCGTTTCCTTTACACATAACCTTAAATAATAGTGTATAAATAATAATATAATAAGTGGACAAAAATACTAGCAAACTTACGATTTCATTTATTGAAGTGAACATCGGTCCTTACAGTAAACAATACAGTGTACAGTATATACAAGTGTGATGATTGAGGCTTATTAAAAGCCTGACCAGTCAGATGAGTATGATGAGTCAAGGTCTGCATCTTCTTGAGGGGTGTGGGTAGGTACTGCGTCTTGTTGTTGTGAGGTGCCGGCAGCTTCTACGTCTTGTTGTGAGGTGTCGGCAGCTTCTGCCTCCTGTTGCAGGATGCCGGCAGGTTCGGCGATGGCAGGCACTCGGCGACTGAAGAAGTTGGTGATGGTGGTCTGTGCTTTCTTGCTTCTCATTTCCCTCTGCAGTTCTATATATGGCAACATAACATTTTCAATAGCTCTCTTTGCTTTAAGGGACCTATCAAGGGAGGGATCAATGTCATAGAGACGAGCAGAGAGGGCCTTACTCATTCTTATTACTTCACCAAGATTATCTAAAGTTAAGTTCTTATTTTCATCATCACTCACTTCATCCTCTGTTTCATCCTGCAGCTCCACTAATTGTTCTAGTTCATCACTTGTAAATGGATCCCCAACATTTCCCAATAACTCTTCTTGCACCTCTGCCGCTGTTAAGTCAGAGAACCCTTCACCTCCAACTTCATTTGCCATAGTTATTATGTTGCGTAACTGAGGCTCGGCTGTTGGGAACCCTGTGAATGTTGGGACAATTTCAGGCCACAATTTTTTCCAACATGATCGGACACAGTTCTGCGACAGTTCATTGTGGCTTTCAGCGATGAAGTTTATGCACTGTGCAATATCAAATTTCTTCCACATTTCTCTGGGTGTCACATCAGCATCCTTATCAAGGCACTCACGAATCATGCTGAAAGTCTTCTCTGCACATTTAGCCTTAAACACGACAATGACTCCCTGGTCCATTGGCTGGATGATGGAGGTGGTGTTTTTTGGCAGGAAAACCACCTCAATGTTGGGGTGGGCAGTCTTGAGTTCTTCAGAGTGGCCAGGGCAATTATCTAGATATAATACCACTTTGAACTCCATGCCAAGTTCATCCAGATAATCTTTCACCTCTCTAGCAAAGCAGTTTTTCAGCCAATCCACGCACAAATCAGATGTCTTCCACGCTTTCTTGTTGTTCCTGTAGAAAACTGGTAGCAAGTTCATGTTTTTATTTTTGAGAGCCCGAGGTCGTGCGGCAGTGTATAACAACATGGGCTTAATCATATGCCCTGCCGCATTCCCACATAGCATCACTGTCACTCGGTCCTTCGCAACTTTAAATCCAGGGGCACTTTTTTCCTCTTTAGAGATGTAGGTTCGGCGTGGCATCTTCTTCCACCATAGGCCTGACTCATCAGCATTAAAAACTTGTTCCGGCCTATAACCCTTTTGTTCTATGTGGTTAGCAAACTCTGCAGGGTATGCTTCCCCTGCCACAGTGTCTGCTGATGCTGCTTCGCCAGTCACTTTTATATTATGCAGCCCATAATGATGTCTGAATTTCTCGAACCATCCTTTGCTAGCTGCAAATTTTTTCAAATCCGTTGATAATCGAAACCGTCGATAAAAAATCCGTCGATAAAGAGGGAGTACTGTATCAGGAATCCATTTTTGGGGAGAACAACCAATTTTCCAAAGTATTTTCAGATTCAAAATCCCCATAAATCTCATCAGCAGACCTAACCTGGGTCAGTCAGCTAAAAAATTTCAAAACTACGGTAATGCAGTGGTGAGGGAAATAAATAGGGGGGAGGGTCTTCTTAGTGACCAGCACAGTGTAGGAACCATGAGAAGAAACATGACAAATCAAAGTTTTATGCCGATAGTGAATTAGACAAAGCCATATGCATAAGAAGAAACCTCAGTGAAACCGAAGCAGCTACCGTGGATAAACTATATTATGAGAATGATTATTCAAGCAACAGAAGCTGATCAGTAGTGAAGAGGATACAGTAAAGACCATTTTAGCTTTAAGCTAATTAGCATGTGAAAATATGAATGTAGAATAATGCTACTACATTTTGTTTTCCAAATACAGTACAGGTTGACCATCTCAAATCCGGACTGATTGGGACCTGAGCAGTGCCGGATTAGTGATTTTGCCGAACCACAGATGGTTAGGTTAGGATTAAATAAATAAACACCTCTTACCCACTTCATAACCACCTCACCCGACCTTTTTTAAAATACTCCGTAAATAGTACAAGTTGGATAATAAAAAGAAAGCCACTGGACTCTCAACTGTCAACAGATGTCAGCATTGTGGTACACTGGACCTTCCTTTGTGTGCGTTCACTGTACAGTATACGAATTCGCGTTTTTGCGGCGGCCCTATTTCTACCCATAATTCATTTTATGTGGGAAAGATTCCCTATTAGTAGGTTCTCAAATTTCGCGAGATTTTAATTAGACGTTTTTTATTTGGACACAAAAAAACACTACACAATTTCAAATTTCGACGGGTTTGAGAAGCCCGCCAACGTTCAGACGTGCACAATCGTGTAAACAGCGTCATTTCTCTTATGTACGAAAGATTCATTTTTGTTTATTACTGAATGTCTCTTTGATTGAATTAATGTTTATGTGTGCAAAATGAACAATACAATTCATTAATAATACGTAGAATATTAAAACAAACAAGGAGACGAGACGGCATTGTTTTCGTTAATGTTTACAAAACCAGTGACTGACTGGTTCTACATATAAAACCGAAGAAAATAAGACCCTGGGGGGTAGCCGTAGTAAAAATAATGTAAAAAAATTAATATGGTTGTTTTAAGTGTAATGTTATTTAATGTTAATAAATGGAACAGTAAAAGTAGCTAACCATTAGTGGTAAAGAAAGTGAGACTGCTCGTATGTAAGTGTGCACATGTGAAAACATATCGTCATTACTTCATGAGAATATGAAAGCAACACTTATTTACTGTTCATATATACTTTAATTAATGTTTCTGAATTTAAAAAAAAATTCTACCCACCAGTGGTGGTAAAGTTGAAAACATAAGGACAGCCAATGTTGTTTTTTTTTTTTTTTACTCGGATGACGAAGTTGCCAAATCATCGGGTTGTGAAAGAGACCTAGAGGTACTTGTAAGCCCGGACCTACGGCCTAGAAAACAGTGCGTTAATGTTCGAAATACAGTAGAAGTCTAAAAATCCGGACTGTTTGGGGATTGGGTCGGTCCGGATTTTCGGATTTTCCAGATTCTCAGGCAGTAATTTTAAAATTCAAATTTAAGGAGGAATAAAGAAGAGATGAACAGGTACATTTTGATAGTTTATTCATTAGCAAATATAGCATGCTTTATTTATCAAAACGAGCAGTTTTAAAGAAAAAGCTGTGAATTCTAGAATTTTATTCTTTGCCCCTTTTTATATCATAAATTGTAGACTTTCCAGTGTCATATGTTTCCAATAGAATAGTATTGCTCACACCATGTTCTAGTTTCTTAATTATTTCAAGTTTGTCACTCAATTTCAACGTGTTCTTCTTTCTCTTCACACAACAAAGTTTATCTACTTTCGGAGCCATTATTATGGGCTTGTACAGTACTCTGTAAATGGAAACAGTAGGGCTCAAAATTACATACGTTGTCACAGTTTGATTGCTCGTTTTAAAGTGGCGACCGCATGGTCGCTTGTTGTTGCTGTGCAGCTGTGGCACTCACACATGCGCACATACACACAAAAGCCAGCTAAATTATTAAAAAAAAAAAAAAGTTTGAGTTTTCGAAAAGTCCGGATTCTCGGGTGGTCCGGATTTCTGGCATCCGGATTTTTGGACTTTTACTGTAAGGTAAACAGAGTATTGGGTTTTATATCTAGAAGTGTAAGCAATAAGAGTGCAGAGGTCTTATTGCAACTATATCTTGCGCTAGTCAGGCCGCACCTCGATTATGCGGTTCAGTTCTGGTGCCCTTATTATAGAAAGGATATCAATTCACTAGAGTCGGTGCAGCGAAAAATGACGAAAATGATTCCGGGACTTAGAAACCTTCCATATCAGGATAGGTTAAAGAAACTAAACTTACATTCCCAAGAAAGACGAAGAGTGCGGGGAGATATAGAAGTATTTAAGTGGGTGAAAGGAATCAATAAAGGGGATATAGATAAAGTTCTTATAATATCCGAGCAGGTTAGGACTCGGAGCAACGGATTTAAGTTGGATAAGTTTAGGTTTAGGAGGGAGATAGGAAGGAACTGGTTCACAAGTAGGGTGGTGGACGAGTGGAACAAGCTTAGCAACTTTGTAGTAAGTGCTGGAATGCTGGAAAGTTTCAAAAAGAGGCTGGATAGATTCATGGATGATAGAGAGTGGTAGTAACTCTCGACAGGAGCTGCCATGCACAGGCCAACCGGCCTATTGCAGACTCCTTACTTTCTTATGTAACTAGGTGAAGCTGTAGAACATAAGAACATTTCTGTGTTGTTTTTATTTAACTTTATCTGTGTTATTTTTGTTGGTTTATTAGGATGTTGCTTTATTACAGGTAGCAATTCGCCAAAAAAGTAGGGTAAATAAGGCAAAATTTAGCCAAACATCGAAAGTACCAGACTCAAATTAATTTTCTCCATAGGAAGTTGTATTTAAATTTGGACTATTTGAATTTTGCGAGGTTTTTACAGTCTAAATAGGTGTCCAAATATGAGAGCCTATTGGGGTTGGGTATGCATTCTACAGAAGATATGGCACAAAAGTTTTATACTGTATAATTATTATACAGTATTATCTTTATTTGTAAGCCACAGAGTATTTTGAATGATTTTTCCACAACTTTTACAGCATTAATGCTCTAGAAATGGTTGTGAAACGTGGCACAGTGTGTGTGTGCATTGCGCTGTATGTGACTTCACGGGACGCAGCTGAAGTGGTGAGTCAGCCACTCCACACACTTACACTTTCTACACAAACACCCACGCTCTTCATGTCTTAGTTTATAGTTTTATATTATATTATCTTTATTTTTAACCCACATTAGAGTATTGTAATGATTTTTCCACAACTTTTATAGCATTACTGTTAACTTTTAGCAGTTATGGAAGCGCCAATGTTATACAAGTCACATATGCTGCGAACAGACACACCACTGTTGAGTTTTTTGAGAAGTTCAATCTTATCTTGTATAGATAATGTATGGTGTTAACGCTTTACACCAATAGAAGCACTTCCTTTATTCAATGAAGACATGACTGGGGCTAAATAAGAGCAGTTTATAATAATAAATGGAGAAAAGCACAGAAGATTAACTTGCCGCCAAAACAGTAGCAGCGGGTTGGAGAGGAGACCAGTGCGAAATTTGAAGTTACGGTGGCCAAATTATGTCCGAACCAGTGGTGGAACCGGATTACTAATTGCCGGATATGAGGTGGTCTACCTGTACAAAACTTGCGAATAAATATGGAAAATTTGGGCTATCTGCGTGCTTGGTAGATTGGTTGTGCATGGTACAGCATGACCAACATTGTTACATTAACTACTGCTCACTGGACGAATGTAATAACAGTACTTAGCGAGTATTTAAAGAGGGGAATATTAAAAGTTAACTATTTTTCCTGCATCAATGTACAGTGGTCCTTCGATTAACGAACACAATTGGTTCCACAGAGTCATTCGTTAACCGAATATTATTTCAATGGGATATTGAATAATTAGTTCCAACTCACAGAAAATGTATACATACTGGTAATAGAATTAACAAAACATTAAATTTAAACTAAATACTGTACTGTACAGTATACTGTACAACAATAAATAAAAACAATAGAATACTGTACAGCTCCTCCCCGACTTACGACCTACTTGACTTAAGACCACCCGCACTTATGACCTGCCTCAGTCGTACCAAAATTTTGTCAAATTACATATTTTCGAGTCCCAGCGTCAGTACACAGACAAAATTTTCGTTTGAAATTCACTTTAAAATGGCTGGCAAGCTTAAAAGTGAGAGTTTTGTGGTGCTGAGAAGAAAAAGAGACACCCATTTAAGATTTTTTATGTATTATTTAAGCATTTTCGACTTACGACCTGGATTTGGGTCCCTAACCCTGTCGTAAGTCGGGGAGGAGCTGTATTTTAACTTACTTTGAGGTGTGTATGTCGTATTCCCGGCAGCTTTGTTTACATATCAAACAGCTGATTGTAGAGGCAGTCGATGATGACATGCCATATTCTTTACAGAGTGCATTGGTTCTAATGCCTTCTTCGTGTTTCATAATAATTTCTGTACTGTATATTATCAATATGTTAACTAAATTTCAGAATGACCAATAATTTTAATGCAAAAATATTCAAGAGACCAAACTCGGTGTTCACTCCACTGTAAACAAAGTTAAACTGAGAAGCGTTGTTGGGTGATTCAATCAGCTGATGGGTGCACAAAAACTGTTCCCTATACTGTCTATATTATCAATATGTTAACTAAATTTTAGAATGACTAATAATTTTAATATAAAAAATGCAAAAATATTAAAGAGCACCTTCTTGATATTTATTCCACTGGAAACGAATGTAAACATAGAACTGAGTACTGTATTGGCGGACTAGCCGATCAGCTGAGACGCACAGCAAAACGTGTTTCTCGTAAGGCTTTCGTTAATTGAACTGAAAATCCTTATGGGAGGTAATTCGGTAACTGAATTTCGTTAACCGAGGGACCACTGTATATACAGGCAGTCCCCGACTTACAATGGGGTTAGGGACCCAAATCCAGGTCGTAAGTCGAAAATAATATAGAAAATCTAAAATGAGTGACTCTTTTTCTTTTCAGCACCAAAAAACTCTCACTTATAAGCTTGCCAGCCATTTTAAAGCGAATTACAAACGAAAATTTTGTCAGTACACAGCGCAATCACTAACGTCACGACTCGAAAATATGTAATTTGAAAAATTTTTGATACGACTGCAGCTGTCGTATGTCTGGGTGGTCGTAAGTCGAGTAGGTCATAAGTCGAGGAGTGTGTATATATATATAACAAAGTCTAGGACTGCTTTTGTGTCCTGGTGGTCCAGCGGTTAGCATTCCCCGGTCATAACCATGGGCTTGTGGGCCGTGGGTTCAAATCCTGGCGGGTTGAGGTGTTGATTGTATGTAGAAGTCCGCGTGCTTTATTGGGCTAATGAAATATATATATATATATATATATATATATATATATATATATATATATATATATATATATATATATATATATATATATATATATATATATATATATATATATATATATATATATATAAAATAATTTTAGTAAAGATGAAACTACATTGAGAAATAATGAAACCATCGATGAAATATGAGGTCGATATCATCATAAAGCTAGCAGTCCTACTACTGTACTTAACAGCAGAGGATGGAACTACTACATGTCATATTATGGAACTTTCAATGCTCTATGGTATGTCAGATACAGTAGAATTTACAAGCATTTGGGATTCCTGATACTCAAGGACTTATAAGTTTTGGAATACAGTACTGGTACAGTAGCTTAACCTTGAAATATCTTGCCAAATTATAAAAGAAAGCCTTTAAGACACTAGTATGGTAATCACATGCATATCCAGCAAAGTACAGTAACTGAATATATACAGTACTGTACAGGAATATCTTGCTAGGTGTAACCCTGCTTATCTGCAATTGATATTTTAACACCTATTTGATATTTACAAAACATACCCCTCTTATTCGCAAATGAAAAATTATGGTACTCAACATTAATATTTCAAATCCGGTGGGCTCGCAGCGCTCATATTCCGACGTAAGGAGATGCTCACCCCATGCCTGTACCTTTACTTCCAAATCGCAGCGTGAAATCATAAGCTGAGAGTTCTAGAATTCTTAATATTGTACTATGATGAGCATGTTTTTCTCACCCATCAGTTGTGGTGCATCTATGGTAGGGCCTGGCAGTGCCTGTTTATTTTTGTCAGATGCAGGCGAACTGAAGCATGAAAAACATGCCCGTGTGAACACACGCGAGACAAAAATGCTCGTGTGAAGTAGGCCTAAGTAAGGCCAGACTTAATGAATGTGTGTGGACTTAGCAGGTAACCAAGCACAGTAACTACATCACCTTACCTCTCCCCCTACTGGGCCAACCTGTGAGTTTCGTTGTTATTTTTCAACTCATAATTTTGAGTAGACATACGTATGAATTTTTCTTCAAATTCTTTCACTGTACTGTACTCTGTTACATGCATACACTATTGTTCATACATAATGTGCAAAAAAAAATTAAAAGCATCAGGGTGGTGGTTGGTGGTGAAAGTTGGTGTTGATGAGTGAGTGTTGTTGGTGGTGATGAATGTTGTTGATGTTTGTGGTGGTGGAAAGTGACTCACATGCATGCGTGCTGTGGGTTGATTATTGTTATTTTTCAACTCATATTTTTTGGGTTGATATATGTAATTTTCTTCCTTTTTTTTTATTCTGTTACATGCACACACAAGCTTGATACAGACTGTGCAAAACAAAAAAAATGATAATCAGGTCAAAAACAAAGATAATGAACATTTCTTATGACCGTGGTAGTCGCCTGAATTGTAGGAGGAGGGAGTGGTGTTGATCTAGGCCCCCCTCCAGGCTCCCACGTGTAGTGAAACTGTATCCAACTGGCAATGTGGTATTTTTCGTTTATTTTATTTATTAGTACAATTTTTATGTATTCCTCACTTTTAATGGTACTACAGTATACAGGTGACCCTGGTCCCTAATAGCCTTGGATAATTAGTACAATATAATGTATATTGAAAAATATGTGGGGAATGCATTCTCCCCCACCTCCCCTTTACATTAATTCTTAGTATGTGGAAAATTGCCCCAATACTCAGTTTCATTAATCGCAATGACTTTTAAGAATGCATCCTTTCCGATAACCAGGGTACAGTATTCCTGTACAGTAATATCTCCGTTAGCCGGAATCCCTCAAACCTGGAACTCTCCGATAGCTGGAATTGAAGTTTTCTCGGAAAATTGTTCCCAAAGCCGGAATTTTCCAAAAATTTCCGTCTTTGAGAACGATTTTCCAAGGGTCACATTTTCCGGAAAATTTCGGGAGGGGGGAGGGGGGCTTCTTTCTGAGTTTGAGAGATGACAGTCAGATGCATTTTGTGGAAATTCCGAGAAAAATTTTCCATTACCTGGAAAATTACGGGGGATGAGGGATTTTTTCCAGCTTTGAGAGTTGTCTCGTTACCCGGAAATCTCTCTTTCCCGGAAGTGCTGTGTACCAATTGTTCCGGCTAACGGAGATCTCAATGTTTATCCATTTTCCCCATCAAAGACAATAATTTACTTCTTTTTTTCTGGTCTCTTAGTCATCCCTGTATTAAGAACATCCAAGTTACAAAAATTCACCTAAATAAAATTTGTAAAGTGCAAGCATTACATATGGGATATGAAGAGTATTCACCCTTATAGGAAGGAGTTAAAAAAAAAGAAGTTATAACGTCTTGTGTGTGTAATGTACAGTTCTTAGACAAACTTCGTTCCTAAATGTCCTTTTTATTTAGGCTCGTTGTTTTACCCAATTTCAGGTTGATGTGATATATTGCTTGTTGGCAATAGGTAGACCATCACATGTGTTTAACGGGGATTCTCTTATCTTTTTCCACTGAGTATTTGCTGCCATGCATTTCTGTTGAGTTAAATTCAAGCCGTTGAGTATTATGAGCATATTGTATCATAAAATAATGATCTTTCCTTTTAATATATGTTAAAAAATATATTTCAATGGGAAAATAGTGATCGTGTTACGGAATATTGTGTTGTGGCCAATTTTTCATAAATGCGTCCTTTCTGGAACATGAGGAAGGCCTGTATTTCCACATTACCTCATCCTATCCTTAATATCATCACCAAGATTTCATTAATGGATATAAATAACTCCTTTTCACAAAACCCACATATTCTTATACTGTACTGTACTCCATTACTCAACCTTGCCATCTAGATCCATTTTTCACTAGTGTCTATATATGTATAAAGTATAAGTCCTATTTATACATTATTGGAATGAGGTGTTCAACCATGCATGATCAAATAGTCAAGACTGATCAGTGAACATTTTGACAAAGGCAAAGTTAGGGATGTGGTACGAAGTACAACATGCTACACATCCAAAATTTCCTTTTGCTTTGTTAATCTTTTCTTCTAACCATCTTGAGTTTTTAAGCTCATAAAACAGTATATCTATGGAATGACAAAGTCAAACACTGGTAACAACCAAATCAGATTGCATATTTTTAATAGACATCTAATTATTCATGGCTTCAAAACTTTATTCTATTAAATTTGAATCTTCATAATTATACTGTACAGTATCTACCAAAAGAATATCTATAATTTAAAACTTCTCTTCTTTCAACAGAACCTTACCACAACTTTTCACTGCATTTAGGATCTGTTTATTTTTTTAAATTTTAAATCAACCTTTGACATGTTATGTCACAATATAAGAGTATTGTCATGGTATGGGAACTATGTAAATGACCTCCTAACACGATAAATGATTTTCAGTGGCCCATGTAAATGTTCAAAATTCACCTTGATCATTGTTCAATACATCTATCTAAACAGCTACATGACAAATACCATACTGTACACTTTCACAGCAAATATAAACTGCATACTTTTAAATAATTAATGCACTTATCAATGTTTATATAATTTGGTACCCCAAGTACCATACCCTGTAGATCTCTTCCGTCACATTAAATGTCCTCACTTTAACTATAAAATTACAAAAATTAAGATGTTCATTTGTTTCAGTAAAGTGATTTCAAACAAGAAAATAAGTAACAATATCCACAACTGGAAGATAATAGAGGTAAAGTTGAAGATAATTTTATTTTTTTGTATGCTCAGGACCTGTCATTCCACCTTTCTTCAGAATCCAGTCATCAGAGATGACTATACTGCCTTATTTAGTCAAATGAAACTACCCCCCGTATTTGCATAGCACTTTCGTATCCCAGACTCCTCAAATACATTAAATATATCTGACTAACTACTGTGCCCCCACCCTGTAAGTCATCAACTGATTGTATCACAATTCCTGATATTAGCTACACTTAATTTCCTCATCTATTCCTCTGATAATACAGTGAAGCTTTATTCTCTTGTAATCATCCCTTCATTCATGATAAGGACTCTAACAATCCAACATTGTTAATAATACTCTACCATTCCAACTGTGGATACTATCACTAATATTCATAAACTTTTTACCACAAGATATACACTAACTATGATACATCCTTTAGAACCTTAAATACAAAAAGGCAATACAAGTGTTCATTATACTGTATCTCTGCTGCTGGACATAAAGTCTTCTTGCATGAAAAAAAAATAATATTAAAACTAAATAAATTATTGCTGTTAAATGAGGTTTGAAACTATTATTCTCACAAATGGGTTTCCATCCCAAACTATTAATCTACTATCATATTTTACCCCGACAACATTACAAATGTCATAGAGAGGAAAATATGAGACAAATTGCATATTCTGTACAAACAAAATTTATAATCTTGTCCTAAATCTATTTTTTTTTTTTTTTAAATTTTTCACTTGTGCTATTCTTCCGGGCATTTAAGCTTTGGGCCGTTAAGGAATACACCATAACACAAAACAGACAGTGTCATGGCCACAGTTGAGTCCTGAGCTCGTGGATTGTGGGTACAGTACAATATTGTGCCCACACTGACACTTAACGCTCCATTATCAAAATTGAACAATATATTATCACACATTCTATGTTAAAGCTGAATTGACATAATAAGTGTATACAGTATTTAAGAATTAAATCATAAAAAAATATGCTCATTCTGGTACATGTTCAACAAGAAATATTTGTCAGTTATACTGTAAAGCAATTTGAAGGACAACTACCTGTTTGCAATTATAAAACTGTAGAGACCAAAAGACAACTGTAATTTAAATCAATTAGGAAAACTCTTTACAAAGTTATATTAAATGTTCCAATATACTGTACTGACTTGTACCTTTGTTATGTGACATTCTTAACACTTTAAACAAATGGTAATGTCAAAAATTAGTAAATTCATTGACTATTCATTGAGCATTTAGTCTATAAATTTTAATATATCTACCTATTCATCATTAAACTGTTATTTCCTACAATGATAACAAGATTGCCACGGGCAATTTTCCTCCCAATAAGAGGTCACTCTGTCCCTACACACACTACAGTAGTGTTAGAGAACTTACAGCTCTGCACTAAGACCTTGACAATGGAGGCAGTGTGGTGACCCCAGACAATATGGTATTGCCTCAGTCTGACCATGGAGAAACTTGCAAATGATTCACCAGCTATATGCATCACCTACAAGACATACTTGCTTAGATCGTGGGGTGTAACTTGTACATACATGTGATCAAACTGTTAACATTTGGGTCTGCCCATTACATTGTAAAACAATGTACCTTACTTACATTCATAAAACAGCCACTTGCTTCTTGGATAAAGTTTAACAATTATCACAAGAGTTTTTCTACAAATAAAGTACAACAAAGTTTACCCTTTCCTATGGCTTTACTATTTCCTCCTATAAAACTGAGGCAATAACTTTTCCCTGAGAATACATAAACTAATTTACTCACCTCCAGTACAATACTAAGGCCACCATGCAACAACTATGCTATTTCCTACCTTCAATAGGTACATGAACACCAAATTACAATTTCATCACAGAACAGACTACCATCACTGTCACATTAGTCTTCTTGATTGCACTAGAAGTCACTAGTGCAGGGCTGCTAGCACTAGTCTATGCACATTCTCCTGTAGTAGCTACCGATCAAACTGCCCATGTCTGTAACTGCTTCCATCATGGTTCCCTGCCTTGGAGGTTCCTCACACGCCTCAAAACCATAGATGAAATGTTCTGTAAATGTACAACAATTATCAGGAAAAGCAATAAATTTAAAATGAAAAAAATAAATAAATGAATTGTAATCATTTGGACAATGGTTGTACTGTATGGTAGTAAAGGAAACATAGCTGCCTCTCTGACCCTGTGTTTCCTTTGCTGTCATACAATCAAACATTTTAATTTATATTTTAATATGAAAGCTTAAACACACTGCCAAAAGATGTCAACAATTCCAAACATATGGCACGAACTCCAAAGCAACATGCAAAACTGTTTGGCAAATCTTCCAAGCCTGGTACTGAAATGGACAGAGATGTTAAATGAATAAAATGTTTAATATGATGCAGCATGCTCCACTCTACACAGAAAATAACATGGTGGATTTTTTTTAATGATACCATGTCCAGCAAACTAGTATTGATGGACATGTATCAATAAATCAGTCACCTTGTCTCAACAGTTGTAGTGAACAATACGTAACAAGTGCTTCCGAAGATGTGATATTCCAGCAGACATTTTCAAAGTAATTATTTTCTTCACAGGCTCTGTGCATCCATATGGACGAAGTTCTGCATGGAAACAGTATTAAAAAAAATATATATACCTGTACATATAAAGAAATGCATCAAGGCATCACAAGGTACTTAAAATAAGTCTTTATGGACAATATCCTGCACGGAGTCGTCATCTGTAAATTAAGAAGCGTTAAATAAATACAGTGATCCCTCGGTTAACGAATTACCTTCCATAGGAATCTTGAATTCGGTTAACGAAATTCTTATGAAATCATGTCAACCTGTTTTCGCTTGCTCACCAGCTGGAATATTAGTCTGCCAATACAGTAGTCGGTTCTAGGGCTTAAATTCGTTCCCATTTGAGTAAATATCAAGAAGGTTGTATTATTCAATAATTTTCCAAGTTTAATATTAAATTTTTTAGTCATTTTAACAATTATTTAACATAATTGCAGTACAGGAAACTAGTTTTTGGTGCGCCAATCAGCCATTTGACTCACCAAGGCTTCAGTTTGTATCTCTGGTCAGTGGAGGTAACTTCTTGCTTGTGCCTCTCTTGAACATAAACTATTTTTACGTTTTTACAGTACAATTATCGGTCATTCTGAAATTTATTTAACATATTAACAATATATATAGTGCAGTGCAGATTTAAAGAAAATAATCTTGAATTACATCTTGTGAACTTAAAATTTTATGGGTGAAATGACGGCATGAAGCATTGGGTGATTTCTCTTCCACCCCTACTTCCTTCTCTTCTCCCTTCTCCTCCACCCCCACTTCTAATTTCCATCATCATCATCATCAACCTGGAGCCTTCTACATACACACCTCAAAGTAAGTGTACTTTACTGCATTATTTTTTTTACTTTATGTAATTTTCAGTGAGCTGGAACCAATTACCCAAAATCCCATTGAAACAATGGTTTCGGTTAACGAACGACCTTCTGGAACAAATTGTGTTCGTTAACCGAGGGACCTAAGAAAGTTTACAATTCAGTGATACTGGTAAAACTCAAAACCTGTGATATTTCACACAAATGGCTCCACATAAAAATGTTTTTATCAGAGAACATATTTTTTCTTAATTTTAACAGTGATAAACCAGAGGAGGTACAAAATATCTACATTCCAGCTAAGCTTACTTAATACACAATGAATGAGATACTTTGTATATGTATTTGGTTTTGTGATAAGATTTTTAAAAAGTGTTGAAATATGTGAGGCATGAAGGATGTGAATAAATGGTAAGGTTTGACAAACAGGAGTATGTGAGGCAAGATGTGTTGCTACTGGGGTTGATGAAAAGGATTCTATTAGCTCAATGACCATGAAAATAACTGAAAAAATCTTATTAATAAGCAATTTGCTAGAACAAGATGTGAACCAAAGCAACAAAAAGATATAAGACATCCCCAGTAAGGGAGTTTCATTCACAATCAATAATGAATACAAAACAACAGTATAATAAAATTGGTACATTTATACTGTACCACTTATTTTTTAAGTGAGAATATGAAGAACACTAGACAAGATGCATCAGACCAAAGCAAAGTGTGTGACAGACCAAAGCAAAGTGAGTGACAGTCAAACCAGAACAACAGATCTGGAGAACCTACTTTATCACTTCCTCTTGTGACAGTTTATGGTCAGTGACATGGATAAGTGCAAGAATTTTCATAAATCCACCAATATCATGAAATTAACCGAGATGGTAGATAGAAGTTTGGTGATTTTATGCTAATTCTGAAGGAAGTCAGATAACATCTTCCAATTTAATCTGACAACATTAAATACCAAAGCCAACTCTGATATAATTGGAGGTGGTGCAATATAATGTACTCCAAGCCATTAGTACTTTTACATGTACAAACTGGGCACTACTCAGTTGAGTGTACATACCTGGAGCTGGCAGATGCCAGCCCCACAAAGGGTCATAGCCCAAGGTTGAAGCCGCAAGTTCAGAAAACTGTGAGGGCGAACTTCTTTGGAGTGAGAGTTGTGAACTCTTGGAACAACCTCCCAGAGTGTTGTGACGGCACCTTGTGTGAGCTATTTCAAGACCAAACTTGACCAGCACTGGAGCAGGTTCAGATACATTCAGGAGCCAGAGCATGCCTGGTACTTGCCAACAGTGCATAACAGAGACGTGACTGATCGCCCAAGTGGCTAATGAGACGATCAGTGGCGAAGAGGATAAAAGTAAAAAGTAATGACCTTTCTCTCAGAAATCCAGAGAAGTTCACCAAGACCAATTCTTTAGATGTAGCTCTTTAATTCTGCTAAAAAAAAAAAACAAAAAAAAAACACCTGATCCCTGTTGTTGACACTCCATCTCAAATACTGTACAGTAACTATAAAAAACTGACGTGTTCTTACATATCTTTGCTTCCTTATAGACAATTAGGTAGTAGCTACAAGATAAAACATTTATTCAGAAATTTGGTATTGACAAGTACCTTTAAAGTAATCCTCGTGTTTTTTCAAGTTTTCTAAAAGGAAGGTATTATCCAAAGGACCCTGAGTACCTCCCAGCTCTTCTGGTAATTCCTCAGCTTGAATGTGTTGGTGAAGAGACTCCAAATCTTCTCCATGGAAATGTAACTGTTGGAAAAACAAATGATTAATTTATTATCTGATATTACTCATACTGTATTACAGTAAACCCTCGATAACTTGACATGGATATGGTTTAGGAATGTATTAGTATAACTCGGGAAATGCCGAGATATATACAGCTCCTCCCCGACTTACGACGGGGTTAGGGACTCAAATCCAGGTCGTAAGTCGAAATGGTCGTCAGTCGAAAATGCTTAAATAATACATAGAAAATTTAAAATGGGTGTCTCTTTTTCTTCTCGGCACCACAAAACTCTCACTTTTAAGCTTGCCAGCCATTTTAAAGTGAATTACAAACAAAAATTTTGTCAGTACACAGCGCAATCACTGACGTTGGGACTCGAAAATACGTAATTTGACAAAATTTTGGTACGACTGAGGTGGTCGTATGTCCGGGTGGTTGTAAGTCGAGTAGGTCATAAGTCCGGGAGTAGCTGTAAAAATATCTGGGAAAATCTCAGCATATCTGGCCACCTGCATCACCTACCATGCCTCTATGTCACCTACCATGAATCTGAGTCTCCTACTATGATGCTTCATTCTTATCCTGGAGTGTTGGAAAGTGTTACCCTTTTACATTTAGTAATTACATGTACATTCGGTAAAAAAAAACTACCGTACAGGTGGGGTCCGATGATTTTCCAACTGAACATTCCCGTTGTCTCGCGAGGGTTGGTAGGCCTGAATGTGAGACATTTCGTACTTAATTTGGTAGGTCGAAATTAGCTATTTTATTAACAATATTGAATTTGTTACATTATGACTGGAGAATGTCAGTACAGTGGTCCCTCGATTAACGAACACAATTGGTTCCAGAGTCGTTTGTTAACCATTTTTTTTTATAATCTATTATTTCAATGGGATAATTGGGTAATTGATTCAATTGGATAATTGGTTCCAACTCACAGAAAAAGTACATACAAAGTAAAGCCAAAAACCCATGAAGTCAGAAACACTCCTAAAATTCCCTTAAATTGCCCTTTTATCACAATACAGTACAGCTACTCCCCGACTTAAGACCTACTTGACTTACGACCACCTGGACATACGACCACCTCAGTCGTACCAAAATTTCCTCAAATTCCGTATTTTCGAGTCCCAATGTCAGTGATTGCGCAGTGTACTAACAAAATTTTCGTTTGTAATTCACTTTAACCCATTAATGCCCAAAAATTTTTTCTTTAATTTATTACCAAAAATCTTTTTTTTTTATACAGGTATACTGTACAACTTTATTTGATACTAAATAAAAAAAAAAAAAAAATTACAATATTTTAAGAAAAAAAATTCATTTTTAGTTTGGTCCTTTTTTTAGGACCATGGGCATATGGGGGGTACTTTTGTTCAAAAAACAGGTTTCTTAAAGTAGAATACTTGATTTCAAAAAGGAAAATAAAAATAAAAAAAAGCACTCTAAATACAGATTACTTCGAATGCCATTTGTTGAAACATTCACCCATATGAAGACCAACATCACATTTTACACATTGTTTTGAAACTTTTTTGCAAAAGGCACATTTTATTTGTTTCCCTCCCTCTGTTCTATCAAGAATATGTCCAGTAGTAGAAATTCTAATTTCTGGTATTACTTTTGAAGAAAATACCTTTGGCCGTCCAGAATTTTTGGGATCAGAATCTGAGGATAACTGCAAATAAGCTTTTGTAACTGACCTCTTGAAATTTAGTAATGTCAAAGTATTTCCATTTGCAAAACAATATACAATCCAGGAATTAACCATTACAGTATCAAGGAAATTTGTGAATAGACTAAAGTACCACTTCTTAGATATAACAGAGATGTGATACCTTTGGATAAGCCAGTCTAAGTGGTCCACTCCTCCCATATATTTGTTATACTGGGATATGAGAAATGGCTGAGGAACAAATATTTCCTTTCCATGGCTGGTTGACCATCTTTTAGCATTTCCAACAGGGGTGGCAGACTGATGATTGCTTGCAATTGTGAAAACGCTGTTGTCATGCCATTTCAAAAAAAAGAGTTCTTCCTTTTCTTCACATTTGTAGTCATAGGATCCACGATTTTCCTTTTTCAGGGATTTGTCATCCTTCAGGGGACATCTCGATGTTCTGTTTGAACGTACTGTACCCGTGATTCTGATTCCTAGGGATTTCATTTGTACAAATAGGTTATAACTTGAGAAAAAGTTATCAACATAAATTTCATGATCATTGGGGTTCTCTAGGTGATTGGTCATTGATAAAACCACTCTTGAACCTAGACTGTCAGCATACTTGGTATTGGAAGTAGGATTTTTTTGCTTTCCTTGATATAAATCCATTCCAAAACAATAGGCACTCGTGGCACAACATGGCACCCACTGCTTGAAACCAAATCTTATTGGCTTACCTCTTATAAATTGTTTTAGAGAGCTTCTTCCATAGTATCTTACTATCTGTTCATCTACTGTCTATACATAGAAAATGTTTTCAGCATGAAAAAGTTTGCCTTGCAAACCGTTTTCTCTTTTATGCAACATCCATAGAAAATGGAAAAAATGGAGTCCTAGTGACCATGGTCCTTATTTTAGGACCAAACTTTTAGAGCATGCTATATTTGAGCAAAATTACTTTCAAAGATTTTCTTGACTTTATAGGAGAGTTAGAACATTCATTTATACTATATACAAATATGGGTTGGATATAAGTACTACTTACCAAAAAACTTTTTGATTGAATAATAGATGAAACTGAGTGTATCCTTTCCCTCAAGATTTTCACACTGTACTGAAAACTGAGACATCAGTGTTGCCAATATACATCAGACAGTAGGTGTAATATTTGAAAGACACTCCAGTCTTGATGACTAACTAAAGATATCTCAGAAAAATACAGGTGTTGCAGAAATATGATGAATTATCCTTCTGGTCCTAAAAAAAGGACCATGGGTGCTAATGGGTTAAAATGGCTGGCAAGCTTAAAAGTGAGTTTTGTGGTGCTGAGAGGAAAAAGAGACACCCATTTTAGGTTTTCTATGTATTATTTAAGTATTTTCGACTTACGACCTGGATTTGGGTCCCTAACCCCGTCGTAAGTCGGGGAGGAGCTGTATATATACATACATATACACTAGAACTATTAAATCACTACTTTAATGTGATACAGGTGATTAATTTTTATCTCGTGCAAAATATATGACGTTTATATTCAAATTATTTGCTGTCTTGCAAGGATTCCAGCAATGCAAATTATATTCTCCTAACTTTAGTTTTATATTATATAAGATAAAAACTTTAAGCCTAAAACCCTGGCTGGGCAGATGGGGGAGGTGAGGTGATATGTTTGACAGTTGGCGCCGAAGGTCTAATGTGTGTTTATTTGTCAGTCTTTAAGAGTGACTAAGTTTTTCTCTTAGATTCAAATTATTCACCGTCTTTCAAGGATTCCAACAATGCAAATTATATTCTCCTAACTTTAGTCTGTGATATTATATAAGATAAAAACTTAAAAGCCTAAAACCACCAAACCCTGACTGGAAGGGGAGGAGGGAGGAAGGGGAGGTGGCATTGACAGTTGGCACTGAAGGTCTAGTGAAGTATTTATTTGTTTATTTATGTATTCTATTTGTGTATTTGAGAATCAAATGAATAAAGTAAGGGTGTAATGGCTCTTGGTTCATAAACAGAAGAATTATATAAATGGGTTAATTACATTTGATTTATATACTGATTCAACCCCTGTAACTTTCTACTAGCTATGAGGTGACATGTTCAGTGCACGTGATAGGGTGTGCCCACGGGAAGTCGCGTCATATTATGCCGAGTTAAGGCATTTGTAGCCGGCTCTCTGGCCACCCAAAGCGGGCAGTAGGTTTGTTAGCACTCACGAGAGGAAGGCGTTATTTGAGAGACGTTGTGGATGGCTCCATCTTCCCTCGAGGGAGGACGACGTGCCTATTCCGTTCTCCCTCAATGGGTCACTACTCATAGAAGTTCCACTCATAATCTCACATCGAAAGGACCTGATTAAACGGTCTATTTACATAGCCTCCGTCCTTCTCTTAACGTCCATAGAGAGTGAGATGAACTTACGGTTGATCTACATCAGGAATTGTATCAACAGCAGTGGTTACGGATACTAAGTTCCGGTTTGAATACACATTCTACATAACAAGTCATCAGCTTCCGAAACAAAGAAAAAGTGACATGTTACATAAAAGTTCCAAGTGTAGTGATATATCCCGTAGTGAGACAATTATAGTTGAGTGACTCATTCTGTTGCCCAAAGAAGGTGCAGAATTATTCCCAATAACCGATTCTGAGTTATGGATGACTTTCTGTCTTATGGAAAGTTGGCAACACCCCTGTCTGGCAACAAGCAGTGGCATAAAGAACTTCCGTAGTCAGCACTGGGCATTCTGAGTACCGGCGTACAGTGTTGCCACAAACCTACAAGTTTCAAGGTTTGGCAGCACAGGACCTTTCACCAGCAGTCATCAATTCAAGTGGAAGTGGATTCGACTGTCGCCATCTTGGAGCTCTTGGTTGCTAAGCAACAAAGAGGAGACTGCAGTACCCACCCACACACACACACCTTGACCTTGGGCGGACCAAATGTGAGGAGACCAGCTGGACGGATCGCGTTTTCTATGAAGACATCCGACTAAGTCGATAGGTATTTAGTGTTCATTAAATATATACACACATTTACATATTTGACGAAATATCTTCACATTGATAGGACATCGTGTAAGTTCTATAAATTTTTATAAGTGCCTTACTTGTTTTAATATATACTGACGTAATATAACTTCCAGTACAGTATTTATTTCTTACCTGTTCAGTTATTGATACTTTAATTATTTTAACTATAATTTTTATAAATTTCTTGTAAATGGATGGACAAGGTTATTTCTTTGGTTTGTATCTAAATAATTTTTCAAACCTAAGACATAGAAAATGTGGACATTTTCTTTTGATCCCAGGGAGGATAATAATGTTCCTAATTTTCAAACTGCATATTTTAATGATGTCATAAACACATCTTCTCAAACTAAAAATATGATAGTTCTACAGTAAAGTATCACAGACTAAATTTTCAGCCATGCCGTGTAGAACTCTTCACAACTCAGTACCATTGCTCTCTGCAAATATGAATGTTTCGTTGAAAGAGTCTAAAGCACCACACACTCATTCATCTAGCGTGATTACAGTAGCAAAAGTTGTACATTACTAAGAAGGTGCGTTCTTAAACACGAAGTAGGCAAAGATTATTTCTGCCATGTTATTCCGTGATTTGCTTACCCAAGTTAACGATTTCCACTATTGTGTTGATATTGGCAGTAATGTAATGTAATGCAGACGGGGGTGGGGGTTATCAAGTCAGGTGTTACAGGGGTGGGGAGGGGTGTCAGAAGAAGTGTTATGTAACAGTGAAATATAAAATAAAGCCTAAATAATACAGATGTAATCTTTGAAAGTCTTTAATACTAAAAGTGTACTAAGAATTACAAAGAAAATATATGTACTCAGGTCTTTCTATACCTTGTCAAATGCATCACATTCTATTTTTCCAAATAAAGGTGAAAGCAAGTAATGCAACTTTAATAATTAACACAAATATATTTTAAGTAATATATTCCTGATACAGTATATTGCTTGCATGTCAAAAAAACAATATATTTCTGAAAACTCGGTTCTCGGTCTAAATATTTAAGTGTCCAGGGGTGGTTCATGTGTGTTGTCCCAGATTTAACATTCTTCCTGCCACACTGGTTCTCTACTTTGCACAGTCATGAATGATGTTCCTTTGTTAGTCCTGATCTCAGTTGGCATTTCAAGTCCCCCAGTATCCAATTCTTCCTCCATGTGCCACTCATACTCTTCTTTTTTCAGGTACGTACTTGGCAACACACATGAATTCCCTTTGTCTCTTGGCAGCTAGTCTTTGAGGTTGCAGCCTTTCTGTTGGAGCACTCACAACAGAATGGCAACTGTGACTCGAGCAGTGTTTCTTAATATGTGAAGTCATGGACCTGACTGAGGCAAAGTATTTGCCACTTGTTCCACAGATGTGCTTCTGTAGCTTATTCTTCAGACTAGGACATACCAAATTATATGGTAGGCCTTTTGGTTTGGATTTTTTTTAACTACCTGAGCTGGTAGCACAGATTTGTCGTGTGCTAGATTGACAAAGAACGGTGGGTAGGGTATTTGGCACTCAAATCACCAAGACAACATAATAAGCCATCTGCTGTCTGTACAAGGGGAAGTAGTGATGGCAAGAATCTATTGGTAATAACTGAAAAGAAAGAACTTCTTGGTGCATTACAGTAAGCTGTACAGTATTACCCCGCTTTACGCGGTTTCACTTAACGCTATTTCTCATTTACGCGGTGCCTCGCCAGAACCGAACTTTCACTTTCCGCGGTGCATCTACTCATACACGGGAAGCGGCGTAGGCAGGATGCGCACAAGGTCGCCCAGTCATCAAAACATTACCGAGTTCTTCACCCGCCACCCACCACAGCCGGCCTAAGTCAGTGAAAGTGAGGATATGGACTTATATAGACTTTGAGGGGTTTGACAAAGAGGCCCTGCAAGCCTATGTGGTGGATAGTGATACAATTGATACAAGTGATGCAGGTGAGGGCCAATAATCTGCCCTCTGCCTCGGAACCAACCCCCATCCCCGTGTGCCCAGCCATCTTTTCTTCTAATGTAAGTGTTAAAAAAAACTAATATTATTGATATTTCTCTTAATTATTAATTGTGTGTGCATACCATCATAAAATTAAGATGTACTTTTTACTACAACGTAGGTATTGTGTCTGAAAAAGTGGAGTTTGGGGATCGGGCCAGTCTCTATTGGAATTAATCCCATATGTTCTGTTGTTCACTTTACACGGTTTTCACTTTCCGCGGTACCCCATGGGTTCAATTGACCCTGTAAATCGGGGTACTACTGTATCTTGGTATTTGATGACCTGTAGAAAATACTGACACTCTAGCACATGTTTTGCATACTAGGAAGGACTTTTCAAGGATTTCTGATCCATTTCCTTCCTGTGGATCAACATATTCAACAACTGTTGGGTAGCCATCAACAACAATAGCCGACCAAATGTCTGCGAGAATTTTCTCTGCATAGGCAAAATTTTACTCTTCCAATTCTTCATCCACAGTTTCTCCATTAAAATTTAGATGGTTTTCAAAATGATCCTGAGGTAAGATGACTCTAGCTAGATCATGACTTAGTAGGGCCATATGTAATTCAACTCTGTTCAGTGCACTTCGACCTGATGCATTTGTTGCAATGAAGAGAGCATCTAGATCATATGTGCAAAAGTAATCAACACACTTGATGGTTTTTTCATACTTAAGGTTTTCATCAGGACCACCATCTGCTGCTACAATCATGACTGGCTTTGGCATACCATCAGGAGTAGACATCTGTTCATTAAACTGTGGTAAGGAATGCACTTTCTTCATATCTCTCAGATGTCCCATTGCAGTTGACGATGTGTGTTTAGCACTCTGTATCGCTATATATGTTGGATCAGAATAGGCGACCCCTTGTTCTCCAATACAGTTTTCCTTTATTTAAATACCAGCTATTACTAATGGTAATAGTTTGTGTTTTAGGGCAACAACAAAATCATGGTCACTAAGAGTGACTTTATATTCCATATGCATTATCAGAGGAGCCTGTTTGTTTGCAGCGGTAATGCCTATTGGAACTCTTGCCTTATCATCTTGTGACTTCATGTGGCCCAAGTAGAGAAGCAATCTCTTCCTGATAAGAGATAGATCTTCTAGCAAATAGGGTATCTGGATGTCTTGAGTGTGCACGATTTTCAGACCTCATTAGTTTAACAGGAACTGTTTTCACATGTCGTTTTCCCTCTCGAGTTGATGAATTCTAGGCAGTAGTTGCAAATAAACTGAGCTGCATGATATTTTAAAACTCTTTGTATGTAAAGCAGCTGTCAAGTCATCCAAAGTCTTGACAGTTCTGATTAGTGTGATGTGGAGCAGTGTTGTGAGTCCCGGAAGGGGGGTATAAATTTGGGTAGAAAAAAGCACTACATAATTTTTTAATGGCCCCCAAAGAGTCATGGAAAAAATGTTTGGTACCAATAATAATACCCCTATTATCAGTGAATTTTAGGATGAACTGACTTACCCGTCCCTTTATGGTCTCTGAGAGGAAGGGCTTGATGAGGCTGAAGACCCAGTCAAATATAGAAGGTTCATGTACAAAATGAAGAGCCTTGAACCTCAGAGGGAACACTTCCTGTAAAGTAACATATGATCCAGTGTAATTACCATTAACCAACCAAACTCTGACGATTATCAAAAATATTTATGAACAAAGAATGAGTAAGATGGTGATATCACATTATATTACCAACATAAAATGAATGAAAGGTTGTAATTACAGAACAAAAACCATTTAATCTTATTGAATAAAACACAACCTGTAAACTTATACTGTCCCCTTACCTGTATAACTGATATCATCCGTCTTATATGAGTAGGTGTAAGGTAGTAAGCATGAGTCATGGATAGCCCTGAACAATCCACAATAGCTGCAATGCCGCGAAGCTGTGTGACTGGTAGCCTCACCACATGTTCCAGTAGTACAACCTGCGACCGAAATACATCATCTAGGCCACAAGCCTCTGGCAGCCAAGCTCCTGTTGTGATATAATTCATTGTTACTTTAACATGAATGTCTTTAGTTACTTAAGTGCACTCTATATAACTCCCTCTTACAACATACAGCCTCAAATGACTAATATATTCTGCTACAGATATCTTCTTTTTAAGCATGGGGGGGGGCCTTCATGAAGTGACTTGACAAGCGCATTTAGACATTGAGGTTCTGAAACCCATATACATTTTTTTGGCATAATCTTCATAAATTTCAGTATATAATTATCACTATAACAACAATAATAATCCCACATGATACCATTTTTTCAATGCCCCCAAATAGTGGCCATTCAAAATTTCAACAGAACCTTCATTTTTGGCATACAGTATTTACAACACAGGCATACATATAGATAGTGACCCCTCGTTTAACGAATGCCTCGGTTAACGAACTGCCTTCCATAAGGATCTTCAATTCGGTTAACGAACAAAAATTCGGTTAACGAATTTCTTACGAACCGACCTCAACATGTTTTCGCTTGCACTGACCGGGCAACCAGCTTTAGTATCAGTCCGCCAATACATTAATCGGTTCTAGGGCTTAAATTCCTTACTATTTTAGTAAATATCAAGAAGTTTATACTATTCAATAATTTTAAAAGTTTAATATTCAATTTTTTAGTCATTTTAACAATTATTGAACATAATTGAAGGTAAAGTGACAAGTTTAATGCGCGGCATCCACCCTCTTAACACAGCAAACAGGCATTAGTCTCTCTCTGTTTTCACTGGAGGTAACATCTTGCTTGAGACTCTCTTCAACTAAACGCTTTTTTCTGTGTTGCCAAGCAAATTATTGGTCATTTTGAAATATATTTTACATATTGACAATATATAATGCAGTGCAGTGTTGATTTAAAGAAAATAATCTTGAAATACACCAAGAGAACTAAAATTTTATGGGTGAAATGGTGCCATGGGGTGACTTCTCTTCCACCCCAATGCTTTCTCTTCTTCCTTCTCCTCCACCCCCATTCTAATTCCCATCATCATCATCCAGGAGCCTTCTACATACACACCTCAAAGTAAGTGAACTTTTCTACCATTTTTGTTGAATTTAGGCAATTTTCGGTGAGCTGGAACCAATTACCCAAAAACCCATTGAAACAATGGTTTTGGTTAACGAACTTTTCGGTTAACGAACGACCTTCTGGAACGGATTGAGTTCGTTAACCGAGGGGTCACTGTATTATGTTAATGAAATGGTGTAACTCTAAATTAACTAATTTTAGCTGGGGTTACAATGTCAAGCTTACTGATGCAAAATGAGTGATGTAAAACCTATTGATGCTCTGAACCAAGTTACCTGTTACCCCAGAAGAGAGAGTGTTTATTCTTCATTACAAACCAAAGAGCTATGTAATCACCTTTACCTCGGCTCCTCCCTCGCCTCTTCACCTTTGCCTGTTCTAAATACTTGTACCTTTTCTTGTAATAATCAATCCCTAATTTGAGCACTGCACAACTAATCAAAATCCAATTTCAACATTAAAACCCAACTAGCTAATTAACAGCCTTCAGGACATCAAACTACACAGTGCAATTTTTCTCAGCTGAGAAAAGATGCCCCGCCCCCTTCTCAAGAATTACTACAGCTGATTGGCGGTTTCAAACCTGTCCGATTTCGTCTTGAAATAATGATGTACAGCTCCTCCCCGACTTACGACCACCCCACTTATGACATGCCTCAGTCGTACCGAAATTTTGTCAAATTACGTATTTTCGAGTCCCAACGTCAGTACACAGACAAAATTTTCGTTTGTAATTCACTTATAAATGGCTGGCAAGCTTAAAAGTGAGAGTTTTGTGGTGCTGAGAAGAAAAAGAGACACCAATTTTAGATTTTTTATGTATTATTTAAGCATTTTCGACTTACGACCTGGATTTGTCCCTAACCCCATCGTAATTTGGGGAGGAGCTGTATTTCTAAACGAGTTTATTCATAATCGTTGGGATGATCGTTTCTGACAAGAGAGATATTTATCTAAATTATATAAAGATACATACATTCATTATTTCAAACATAAGTACATATGTAGGAAGTTTATAAAAAATATTATACATGAATTAACTGTTAAACTCTGGTAGGTAGCAAATTCATGCTTTCGGAGGATGAATTTAATATATACTTATTTTTACCAACAATAAGACATACTAAAACAAATTACATATCAGTAATACTACATTATACAAAAACTAACATTTTAAAAGATTAGAATCATATTGAAATATTTACACGGCCGTCAGCAGAGGCGGGAGATGTGACTGCGAACAACTTCTTTTAGTAATAGTTGTGAACTTGTGGAATAACCTGCCAATGTGCACTTCCTTATGTTCTGGCATGATAAACATTGTATCATGTTAAGGTACACTCAGTAACCAGTACATGCCTACAATGTATAACAGAGACATGCCTACAATGTATAACAGAGAACTGACCAACAGCCTAACCAACTAATAAACTCACAAGTGACCAAGAGGACAAAGTATGGGTAGGTTCTACCTGTATAATGAGGTTAAATCTCATATGAAGAGGTAAAGTACGAGTTTATAGTGGCAGAGTCGTATAGTGAGGGAAGTAGTGTGACTTGAGGGTGTGAAGATAATACTGTACAGTATATTAACACAGACTTCGTACAAGTGTAGTATATAAAACACAAATGTGTGTTCCAGCTGTATTTTACTAATTCAATAGGGGGTATTAATGGGGTTTGTACACAATTTTTAATACACTGTGATATTTTCTTATAACCTCACAGGTTGAATGGGCACTTCCACTAAGTCGATCGTTGGGAGGTTCAGGATCACCGCACTACCACCGTCTACACAGCCAGCACTTGGTTTCAAACGTTGAGTCAACAGCACACTGTCAGTGGACCGGGCTGAGACCTCGTTGTCCTTAGTGATGGACTTCCTTGATGAGATGACGACGAGCGGGATTCGGGACATAGTTGCTGGCCCTTCACGGTTACAAGACTCCTCGTGTGAAAGGAGCTACAGGGCCTATATATTGGAGATCTGCTGGCGGATGACCTCTCCCAATTAACAGTAAATTGGGTGTGTCTTGACCGGATGTTAGGTCGGGTAATAGAAGTGCTGGCTGGTTAGCGGTTCCTTGAATTAACAAGGTCATGACGCCGGGTTGAGCTGATAGAGTGGCGGTGAGAATTCTGGTTCCCTTGTGAACTTTACCTCCTTTGGGTCAGGTCTGGACAGCTGTGTTTGCCCAGGTGTAGTTTCTTGAGTAACACGGTCATGTTGACAGGTTAAACTATTTGTGTGGCAGTGAGGACTCTGGGTCAAAGTGACTGACCTCTCTTGTGTCTACTTCTGTGGTTGAATACATGCTCCCCTGGTTACTGCTAAGTCTATGTTATACTACTACTGGCCTGGATGCTTTGGTCTGACAGATAAACATTATACCTCCCGCCAAGACCAAAGCTTCCATGCCATAAGCAGTCGATGTTCACAGTGGATGGCAATAGTGAGTGCCCAACCTGGGAAAATAGCTACTGAGGTGGAAAATATGCACCTCACATCCTACCATTGTCTAATAATATTTAAAAAATTTTAAGTGGCCAACTAAAGATAAGGAAAGGGAAAGATGAATGTAGATATGAAGAAGAAAGAGAGCACCTAAGCAGGTGTTTGTTGGAGAGCATAACTTCAGGATGTTAGATGAGAGCACACAATTGGAGGTTTGAAGGGTTATGTAATGGTGTTGCTTGCCCTAGCTTATTTCTGCTTAGGTTCCCGAGCGTTAGTATCTTTAAGCTTGGAACAGATTACATACTTGTTGCTTTGACTGTTAAACTCTTGCTCAGGGCAGCACACACAACATATATAATAATCAGATACATGGCCCCTGTGAAGAAGGGGGGGGGGATTGGCATACAATATAACTTGTGATTGAAGAAACAAAATAATATTTGTACATATGAAAAGGACAGCAGAAATTATTTGCAAGATACAATGGCTAAAACAAAATCGTGTCAGTATTCGTCGAGGTCCAGTGTAGTGCATGGTCCATGACCACGTCCGACATCAGAGTGGTCGACGCAGTGGATACAGTGGATGGCGTTTCCCGTCCCATCCAGTGGTCTGCCACTGTGTTTTTTTGTGTGCTTCACTTCCTCCACTTGAACTTCTGTGTAGAGCGGCAGTTCCTGACGTGTTCCAGATGGGTTTTTCCAGTCCCATCTGAGTTTCCTCTGTAGAGTCATTTTCTGTCATATTCCAGCTGGGTTTTTCCAATCCCATCTGAGTTTCCGCCCTTCCAGCTGGGATTAAAGCCGGTCCAGTGCAAGGGGTGTCAGCGCTGTGGATGGCGTGTAGGGCAGGGTCTGCGGACCTGGGTTCGCCCTCCATACGCAAGGTGAGGCGAGATCTTTGACCGTCCTGTCCCACACCCTCACAGTGGTGAATCCCTTCCTGGGTGGGCTCACCAGGTTTGTTTGTCTTTTCCTCTACGTGTAGTCAGGCCAACTCTGTTGCGTCCCCAATGGTGTGGTAAACACAGGTGCGACAGTGTAGATTGCGAGGTAGATCTCGGGTGGGGCCGGGATCAGCCATTACTTGTTTGGTACCTGGTGGTTCCATTCTAGGAGTGGAAGTGAGTGGGACCAGTTGACAGGTCCAGGAACGTAGGGAGCTGTGGTCTGCATCGCCACTTGGACCTCTAGATGTTTGTTGCCAGTTGCTTGATACTACTGTAGTTGTAGTTGCAGGTCGGGGTTCCGGGACTCGCTCCCAGGTTCCAAGGGAACGACCTGATTCCCTGCCTGGAGCTAGTTGCTGCGCTGCTCCGGCGCGGTGTAGTTTGCTCAGGCTGATGGTAGCAGTAAATGTTGTCTGTCAGTACTGTCGGCTGTGAGACCATAGCCTCGGTGCATGTCTCGTTCTGCAGGCGAATACCTCCATAATCTTTACCATCTAAAGTCATGGTATACCGGCTCCCATCAAACTGGATTCCAAACTTAAATCTACACAGGAAATCTGACCCAATAAGAACATCCCTGGGAAAAGATCACCGCTTACCACAACTAGCACGTGAACTACCATCTTATCTCCCAATTCTACAGTTATATCTCTGGAATCCAATGTTGAGAGATGGTTACCCGTGACACCAAGTAACTCACGAACTCTATGCTTTCCCCCTAACTTCATCTTGGAGGCCACGTTCTGTTTCACTAGGGATACAGAGGAACCTGGCTCAATGAAAGCTTCAACCCGTTTCCCTCCCATTTTAACTTAATAATTCCCAAGTCACCATCAATGCTTCGTCCCTGTCTTTAGTAGTAGGGATACAACCTACAGGTGTCCCCCTACTCGGCGCATGCGTAACAACGCATCCTGGCGTATGGACATTCCCTGCGGGTACATAACTGGTCGCCACACCCATCGCACTGGTTTCCCTCACATTGGAAAGGACATCCATACACCGCATGGGACAATGTCCCACAGGAAGAGCAACGAAAGGGCTTTGGAGTGTCTGTACCAGCTATCGCTCATGGGCGGGCCCGGTCGATCACTTGTAGCTGTATGTGGGCGGGGGTCAATCCCAGCCTGTGCCCCATGGGTCCCTGCCCCAGCCGGCCGGTAGCCTTGCGGCACGTGACCGAACGTGTTTTTACCTGGTGAATGTAGCCGTGATTGCTCCCAGCCCTTCCTCGTGAAGCGGTGACTGTTCTTCTCAGTTAAGATTTTCCACCATCAGTCGCAAGAATTCATCCTACCAGACAGAAGGGGTGTTACGTGTAGGGGTGGAAGGGGCGGCGTGAATTGTCGTGAATTGTCAACACGAATGGGAAGGGGGGGGGAGTTTTTCCTGAGCCGTATATATGTCCACGTCGCTTTAATTGCGCTCTCTAGCGTAGTGGTCCCATTTGACACCATGAACGTACGCATCTCACCGGGTAAGCCCGATAGAAAGTAATAGAGTACCATCTCAGGTGGAAAGAATTGTGGGTGATTGACTCTCGCAACCATCACTGCACTATCTATACATGCTAAGTATACGTTTAGTGATGAACACTACTCTAGCTTGATGTTGGCAAAGCGAAGCGTGTGATCTTGTAATGTGTTTCCCTGGCTGTAAATTTCCCATATTCCGTCTGCAAACGTGTCCCACGAGGTAGCATTCTTTACTGTTGGATGTAATCCTAGCATTCCTTTTTCGTCACCGCTTAATCGCATCCGTGCCGTCCTGAGACGGCATTCCTCGTATTCCTGAAGGATTTCCAGGAATGCACTTTCGATGTTTCCCAATCACTGTTCCAGCCTATCCGCTGATGTAGCAGGGTCACGGCCATCGCCCTCAAACATGGGTATCTGACTTACCAATTGTGCTGCACTTTGAACTGAGATGGCCATAAGGAAAGAATGTGGCATGCTGGAGGTGCTAGTGAGTGTGTGTGAGCGTGGAGAGGGAATTGGCGAGAGAGGGTGCAGGGTGGTTAAAGGTTAGGGGAGGAGGTACTAGTGTATTGTTCAGGGGACGGGGATAAAACGGAAGTCACTGGTGTAGTGTTAACAGCAGTCATATTAGCGTGTGAGGAGGGGTGGGAAGTACTGATCGTGTAAGTTAAATCTGTCAACGTTGACGATGACGCCTGTGGGTGGGAAGGGGAGGGGGTTTTACTGACACTTGCCCTGGTTGAATTCTCGACCATTGTTCCCAGGTACCCAACAATATGTGAATCAGAAGCGAGGGAGGGGGGGAATGACCACTTGTACCACATGGGGGGGAGGGGGGGGGGATTGTGTTTAGTATGCTACTATACCCTTGTACTGCCTGCTTCGTCAAGATAGTTGTGAGTTTACTTCAAAGAATTCTAACCATCACTGTACTGAATACTAAGGAGAGAGGGGCTAGTTTTACGTTAAGTACGCTGCCACCAATATAATGAGGTTAAATCTCATATGAAGAGGTAAGGTAGTGTACTGTTCCAAGTGTATAGTCATTGGAGTGTGTGTACTAGTATACTGTAGGTGTGAGATGGTGTAGCCTACAGCATGTGTGTTAATTCCTGTTCTGTACATTTCAGGTATTGGTGCCTTCTGTATTGAGACAATAAACATCAACAAAATCAAACAGTATATTACTGACTGTCGGTGCATACAGTAAAGGTAGGAGTTTATAGTAGTAGTCATATAGTGAGGGAAATAGGTAGCTTGAGTCGAGGGTGTGAAGATAATACTGTATATTAACACAGGCTCCATACAAGTGTAGTATATAAACACAAATGTGTGTTACAGCTTTATTTTACTATTTTAATAGGGGGTATTAATGGGGGTTTATCCACAAAGTATAATACACTGATATTTTCTTATAACCTCACAGGTTGAATGAGCACTTCCACGAAGTCGATCGTTGGGGAGGTTCAGGATCACTGCACTACTACCGTCTACACAGCCAGCACTTACTTTTACACATTGAGTGTGCTGTCGGTGGACCAGGCTGAGGCCTCGTTGCCCCTAGTGACGGACTTCCTCGTTGAGACGACGACGAGCGCTACTCAGGACATAGTTGCTGGCCCTTCACAGTTACAAGACTCATCGTGTGAAAGGAGCTACAGGGCCTATATATTGGAGATATCCAGCTGGCGGATGACCTCTCCTAATTGACAGTAAACTGGGTGTGTCTTGACCGGATGTTAGGCCGGGTGACAGAAGTGCTGGCTGATTAGCAGTTCCTTGAATTAACAAGGTCATGACTCCAGGTTGAGCTGATCCAGTAAAGCAGTGAGAATTCTAGTTCCCTTGTGAACTTTACCTCCTTTGGGTCAGGTCTGGACAGCTGTGTTTGCCCAGGTGTAGTGTCTTGAGTAACACGGTCATGTTGGCAGGTTAAACTAATTGTGTGGCAGTGAGGACTCTGGGTCAAAGTGACTGACCTCTCTTGTGTCTACTTCCGTGGGTGAATACATGCTCCCCTGGTTACTGCTAAGTCTATGTTATACTGCTACTGGCCTGGATGCTGCTTTGGTCTGATAGATAAACATTCTAGTTCAGCTTACTACTTTTGGGGGTTATGGGGATTAGCCCACCGGGGCACAGGTCACTGACCTACTTTGGGGCCTGGGGGGCGGGTGGGGGGCTATGGGGATTAGCCCACCCAGGCAAAGGTCACTGACTCACACTGGGGCCTGAGGGGCGAAAATATAATTATAATAATAATAATAATAAAGAAATACAAAAATGTAAAAATGATCAGAAGTGAGAAACAATATATGAATGTTGTGTTGTCATAGTAAGAGAAACAATTGAGACCCTGCAATTGTGTGCAAATGAGGCAGAAAGTCGAATCGGCAACCTGGGACTTGGTCACAATTTTTTGTACCTTCATGTCAAGGATTACCCTTTAGGAGTCTATTAAGTCGACCAGTGGCAAAAAAGATATGCGAGTTTGTATGCAGGTGAAGGATAATCTAATTTTTAAATCTATTCAATTTCTATATCCCAACAACATAGTTAAATCTATTCAATTTTTATATCCCAACAACATAGTTGGGATCCCCTGGCTGAAGGATTCACCCCCTAAACATGCCAGATACAGAGAATTGCTCAATCCGTATGTGGTTATACAACATATAAAGTACAGTAAAACCCCGCGAAGGCGGATATTACTTAAGCCGGACAAAATAAATGTTTTCCTAAATATAATTAAAAAGATAAATAAAAAATTGTCCGATGACGTGTGGGACCAAGGCGTCGGTGCGTGGGACACAGGTGCCCCAGAGTTATCAATTATTGTTTAGGAGAATATTATTTCATTCGCTCTAGTAATGATATAATGTTTATGTTATCATAGGTAAATGCACGGTTTATAAAAAAAAAAATGTGTGTGCATATCACCGTTTTCAAATTAGACTGCAAGATCTGTATTTCTCTCGTATGCCTGGCAACGGGAGCTTGGGAGCAAGTGAGTGACCGCTACTTAAACAGTCGTCTGCAGTTGTATTTCTCCCGCCTCTCTGCTATATTTCACTGGATTTATTGTTATTATTAGTGTTTGCTTATATAATATCCACATTTCACTGGATTTACTGTTATTATTAGTGTTTACTGTTATAATAGTGATTAATCAAGGCATTGTTGCCAGGTTACTAACCACCAGGCTACTGGACCAAGCTGAATGGTGTTAAGGTCGTTTTTCAACTTGTATTTTTGAGTAGGTATACGTAACTTTATTCATTTATTTTTACTCAGTTACATGCACACACCATCCTACATATATATTGCAAAAAAAGTAAAAGAAATAATTGTCCTACGGCAAACACGTAAAGAGTACCGTATATACATTTCTTTGCACACATGTTAGCCGGCTGAGTGAAAGGGAGGGGAAGACGGCTGGCCGCAGAGTGTAGAGGGGGCGTTGCCAGCTGATGATTATTACTATGGTGAAACGGAATAATGTGCAAATGGCGGCTGTGTTGAACTTTTATTACTAATTTGGCGATAGAGTATTTTTTGTTGGTATTAGTTTTACGTATTCTTCACATTTCCTGGTACCGTATACTGAATATTATTTTAAGAAACTATGATTACATGAGGAAAATACACACAAGTTTTTCCTAAATACTCCCTTCCGTAAAATACAGTACAGGTAGCTATAATTTGAGAACTTTGTATAAGAATAGTTTAACAATTTACCTTAATTATCAGTAATTTATATTTTACGTGTTCACAATTTGCTTTGTAAGCAATGAATTTTTCTTCTGGATAAACTTTTGTAATTATATATATTTTTTCAAATGTTGTACATGTTAAAAATTATTTTCAAGGCAGTGTAATTTCAAGGGGATGTGTGATGTTTGTGGCAACTTGGGGATGTGTGAGGCTCTTAAGAGCTATTTGTCTCTGGGGAGGTTGAGTGATGCTCCCATAAGGTCTGTGTGATGTTTCTAAGGGTGCTCATAAGTTGCTAGTTGTGTACAGTACAGCTAGTAAGGGCTATGTGATGACACCAAAGGCTGTCTATCACTGCTAGGGACTGTGAGGCTGCCAAGGGCTGGTTGCTGAGGTTTGTCTGAGCCCCCTACTATAGAGACAGACGACAGACAGACACGTCGACCAAGGATACAGTGGTAGCCTTGCATGATCTAGGTTGGGTCGCCTTTATGGGACTCTGTGTACACAGGTTGTAGTACCATAAGGGCAACCTAACCTGCTGTCAATCATTACAATAAATATTTGTAGAGTAACTTATTGTGTCGTATAAATGAAAATAAAGTAGCCTACTTCTTTTTCTTTGTTTATAATAATCCTAATAAAAATGTTGAAAACAAAATGGTTCTTAAGGCAAAAATGAAAAGAGCCAATTATTATTCTTTCCCGAAAAGTAGTTGCTTACGATCTTTTTAATTGTTGTAAGCTCGAACTTATGAGAAATAAAATGACACGATCTTTCTAATTGTCGTAAGTTCGAACTTAAGACAAAAATAACTTACTATTTTTCTAATTCTCAAAAGCTCGTAAGTACCATATTTTCGGGAAGGTAGATTATATACTTTTCGGGAAAGTAGATTATCGGCTTTTTGAGGAAGTAGATTTTCGACTTTTGGGGAAATATTACCTAATTTTCGAAGTAGATTATCATAGAAAACGGGAAATTTGTATCACAGAAAATGGGAAATATCTACTTTCTGGGAAAGTTGGTTATCTACTTATCATAGAAAACGGGAAATTTTTATCATAGAAAATGGGAAATATCTACTTTCCGGGAAAGTTGGTTATCTACTTTCCCGTAAAGTAGATTATCTACTTTTCGGGAAAGTAGATTATCGATTTTTTGTGGAAGTAGATTATCGACTTTTGGGGAAATATTACCTAATTTTCCGGTAGATTATCATAAACGAAATTTGTATCACAGAAAATGGGAAATATCTACACTTTCTGGGAAAGTTGGACATCTCCTTATCATGACAGAAATTTTATCATAGAAATGGGAAATATCTACTTCCGGGAAGTTGGTTTATCTACTCCCATAAAGTGAATTATCTGCCTAAGAAGTAGATTATCGATTTTTGAGAATTGAATTATCGACTTTTGAGGAAATATTACTACGTGCGAAGTGAATTATCATAGAAAACGGGAAATTTTTATCATAGAAAATGGGAAATATCTACTTTCCGGGAAAGTTGGTTATCTACTTATCATAGAAACGAAATTTTTATCAAGAAAATGGAATTATCTACTTTCCGGAAAAGTTGGTTATCTACTTTCCGTAAAGTAGATTATCTACTTTCTGGAAAGTAGATTATCGATTTTTGAGGTAAATTATCGACTTTTGAAATATTACCTAATTTCCAAGTAGATTTTCGAAAACGAAATTTGTATCACAGAGGGAAATATCTACTTCTGGAAGTTGGTTATCTACTTACCATAGAAAGAAATTTTTATCATAGAAAATGGGAATTATCTACTTTCCGGGAAAGTTGGTTATCTACTTTCAGTAAATTATCTGAGAAAGTAGATTATCGATTTTTGAGTGAATTACCGACTTTGGGGAAATATTACCTAATTGTTCCATGATTATAAAATAAATATCTGGAAAGTTTATCTATCTGAAATTTTATCATAGAAAATGAAATATCTACTTTCCGGGAAAGTTGGTTATCTACTTTCCGTAGTAGATTATCTACTTTCGGAGTAATCAGTTGAGGGTAGATTATCGACTTAAATATTACCTAATTTTAAATTATCATAGAAAACGGAAATTTGGATCAGAAAATCGGAAATATCTACTTTCCGGAAAGTTGGTTATCTACTTTCCTAAAATTAGATATCTCTTTTCAGAAAATAGATTATATTTTTGATGTATCGACTTTTGGAAATATTACCTAATTCCGAAGTAGATTATCATAAAACAGGAAATTTTTATCACAGAAAATGGGAAATATCTACTTTCTGGGAAAGTTGGTTATCTACTTATCATAGAAAACGAAATTTTATCATAGAAAATGGGAAATATCTACTTTCCGGGAAGATTGATTTCCGTAAAGGTAATTATCTACTTTTCGGGAAAGTAGATTATCGATTATGAAGTAGATTATCGACTTTTGGGGAAATATTACCTAATTTTCCGGTAGATTTATATGAAAACGAAATTTGTCTCACAGAAAATGGAAATATCTACTTTCTGGGAAAGTTGGTTATCTCCTTATCATAGAAAACGGAAATTTTTATCATAGAAAATGAATTATCTACTTTCCGAAAGTTGGTTATCTACTTTCATCTAAATGGTTATCTACAAAATGAATTATCGATTTTTGAAATGATTATACTTTTGGAAGTCCTATTTTCCGTTTCTATATAATCTACTTCGGAAAAAGTGTTAATATTTCACAAAAGTCAATAATCTACTTCTCAAAAAATCGATAAATGCAGGAAGTAGAAATTTTCCGTTTTCACGGAAAGTAGATATTTTCCCATTTTCGAGTAAATTTCGTTTTCTATGTCTATTCAGAAGATTAAAATGTTTGAAATTGTCTGTATAAAAGGTAGTAATCTTTGAATAAATCACTAACTTTTTCCCGGAAAGTAGATATTCCATTTTCTATGATAAACGTTTTCTGTAGTAGTGAATGTGGAAATATTACCTAATTTGCGAAGTAGATTATCATAGAAACGGGAAATTTGTATCATAAAAAATGGGAAATATCTACTTTCCAGAGAAGTTGAGTTATCTACTTTCCCGAAAGTAGATCAGATTTTCTCTTTTCGGGAAAGTAGATTAACGACTTTTGGGAAAGTAGATTTTCGAATTGGGGAAATATTACTAATTTTGCGAAGTAGATTATCATAGAAAACGGGAAATTGTATCATAAAAAATGGGAAATATCTACTTTCCGGGAAAGTTAGTTATCTACTTTCCCGAATAGATAAATTCTACTTTTCGGGAAAGTAGATTATCGACTTTTGGGGAAGTAGATTTTCGAATTTTGAAATATTACCTAATTTTGCGAAGTAGATTATCATAGAAAACGGAAATTTATGGGATATCTACTTTCCGGGAAAGTTGGTTATCTACTTTCGAAAAATGATCAAATCTACTTTTCGGGAAAGTAGATTATCGACTTTGGGAAGTAGATTTTCGAATTTTTGGAAATATTACCTAATTTTGCAGTAGATTATCATAGAATAAAATTTGCATCATAAAAATGGGAAATATCTACTTTCCGGAAAATTGGTTATACTTTCACCAAAAAGATAGATAAATTCTACTTTTTCGAAGTAGATTATCGACTTTTAAGAGTAGATTTTTCGGTACGGGAAATATTACTAATTTTGCGAAGTAGATTATCATAGAAAACGAGGAAATTTGTATCATAAAAATGGGAAATATCTACTTTCCGGAAAGTTGGTTATCTACTTTCCAAAAAGTGAATAGATTTTCTACTTTTCGGAAAGTAGATTATCGACTTTCAAGAGTAGATTTTCGAATTTGGAAATATTACCTAATTTTGCGAAGTAGATTATCATAGAAACGGGAAATTTGTATCATAAAATGGGAAATATCTGCGAAAGTTGGTTATCTACTTTCCCGAAAAATAGATACTTTTCAGGGAAAGTAGATTATCGACTTTCGGGAAGTAGATTTCGAAAGGAAATATTACTAATTTTGCGAAGTAGATTATCATGAAAACCGGAATTTATCATAAAAAAAGATATCTACTTTCCAGGAAAGTTGGTTATCTACTTTCGAAAAATAGATAATTTCTTTCAGGAAGTAGATTA